>NC_088235.1:80219454-80439454 GCF_036934945.1 Oncorhynchus masou masou | reverse complement strand
TGAAGACGGTCAGAGGGAGAAATAATATCTGTGGTATTTCATATCTGATGTGGTCTTAATGTTGATTGAGCAATGCAGACGGTGACACTTTTATGGGATATTAACTTCTGATTCATCTGTAACGGCCACTTCAATGAACGACTGCTACATCAGTCAGCTAAATGAAACAAGATGACTGGGCTCATTAATCTCACTTGCCACCTGAAGGCATGAGCGCGCGCACACACACACACACACACACACACACACACACACACACACACACACCTTACCTCGTGCAGACAGGTGTATTGGACATGATATGGAGCGACTGTTTCCTCTCCTTTGATCTCTACATTGATGTGCATCCTGATGGCACCAGACACGGCTGACTTGTCTGTACGCTTGTCTGCAGAGAGGGACAAAAGACAAGAGTCTCAGTCAACACATGTTAGTGTCAACATAACAACAACTATCTTTATTAAAGACCTCAACCTTTCACCCAAATGAGTTCACCAAATGTGCCTCATCTAATGGATACCTAGAAAGTAATTTTATGGACTCAATGATTTGGTTTAGTAGCTTAGAATTAATTCATTAATTAATGACATTTTATTTTCATGTTAAATTGCCAGTTTGCAACCAATCCCTTATGGGATTAATTGACACATAGTGTTAGAATTACAAGTAGAACATCAACAAAATGAATGTTTCCCCAGGTATTTCCCCTACTGACCCAGGTCTTCACCAAATGACCCAGGTCTTTCCCGTACTGACCCAGGTCTTTCCCCAAATGACCCAGGTCTTTCCCCAAATGACCCAGGTCTTTCCCCTACTGACCCAGGTCTTTCCCCTACTGACCCGGGTCTTTCCCCAACTGACCCAGGTCTTTCCCCTACTGACCCAGGTCTTTCCCCTACTGACCCAGGTCTTTCCCCTACTGACCCGGGTCTTTCCCCTACTGACCCGGGTCTTTCCCCTACTGACCCAGGTCTTTCCCCTACTGACCCAAGTCTTTCTCCAACTGACCCAAGTCTTTCTCCAACTGACCCAAGTCTTTCTCCAACTGACCCAAGTCTTTCCCCTACTGACCCAAGTCTTTCTCCAACTGACCCAAGTCTTTCTCCAACTGACCCAGGTCTTTCGCCAAATGACCCAGGTCTTTCCCCAAATGACCCGGGTCTTTCCCCTACTGACCCGGGTCTTTCCCCTACTGACCCGGGTCTTTCCCCTACTGACCCGGGTCTTTCCCCTACTGACCCGGGTCTTTCCCCTACTGACCCGGGTCTTTCCCCTACTGACCCGGGTCTTTCCCCTACTTACCCGGGTCTTTCCCCTACTGACCCGGGTCTTTCCCCTACTGACCCGGGTCTTTCCCCTACTGACCCGGGTCTTTCCCCTACTGACCCAGGTCTTTCCCCTACTGATCCAGGTCTTTCCCCTACTGACCCGGGTCTTTCCCCTACTGACCCAGGTCTTTCCCCTACTGATCCAAGTCTTTCCCCTACTGACCCAGGTCTTTCCCCAAATGACCCAGGTCTTTCCCCTACTGACCCAGGTCTTTCCCCTACTGACCCAGGTCTTTCCCCTACTGACCCAGGTCTTTCCCCAAATGACCCAGGTCTTTCCCCTACTGACCCAGGTCTTTCCCCTACTGACCCAGGTCTTTCCCCTACTAACCCAGGTCTTTCCCCTACTGACCCAGGTCTTTCCCCTACTGACCCAGGTCTTTCCCCTACTGACCCAGCACTTTCCCCAAATGACCCAGGTCTTTCCCCAAATGACCCAGGTCTTTCCCCAAATGACCCAGGTCTTTCCCCTACTGACCCAGGTTGTACCAGACGTCCATCTCTCCGCTCAGCGTGCGGACCTCAATGATGGTCTGACCCAGGAAGTCATCTGACTCCCTCTTGAACTTCTGTTTCACCCGAGACTTGATGTCATCATCCTCGTCCCACACCCGCACCTTGATCCGGTCCGAGGAGTTGTGGCACTCACTACAGGGAGAAGGAGAGAGAGAAACAGGCCACTATGTCATTTCCTGCTTGAGGGACCCACCAATCCCATCTATTCACATGGGTTCAGAGTTGGACATATGCATTAATTGTGACCCATTCATAACCTGTGAATACACAACCTTCAATGTCATTTCAGTCCAGTACTTTCTCTCTCTGATAGTACTCACAAGTGGAAGTTCTCCTCCCAGACAGGGTTGAGGTTGCCGTAGATAGTCTTGGTCCTTTTCTTGGTCTTGCCCACCTGGACCGTGACATAAGGGTCACTCGTGCCAGTTTTATCCTTGGCCTGAAGGCCCTGGGCACACAGCACTGTGGAGGGGACAGGGGGAGGGGACAGGCGACAGCATCAGGTGGTCAGTCTGGCTGGAGCATAGCTTGTTTAAACAGACTGTCCACTGCACAGTGGTCAGTCTAGTTTAAGAGGCTAAGTGGAGAGAGTTCACCATCCCACATACTCCCATTGACCTATTCAGATGATTTGCCTTTCCTACCTACAGACGGATATCTCTAATCGCTCCTCATATGGCCGTTCAGGGGATTTATCTAATCTGTCTCCTTTGTGTCAGACAGTGGCTCAACGGTCTACAGCACAGTATGACCTTTACAACAAACAGAACTGGAACGCAAACAAACAAGAGGAGACAGAGGGGGATGATGTATGTCGTGACTCGTGATGGAGTCAGACTCCCAATGGCATCTGCCAGAGCTTTACAAATGGATGGTTCTGGACTCATACAGTTCACAAAGCGTCTCAGAATAGGACTCTGCTTGTTTATCTTTTTACATCATAATGAATAAGATTATTTTTGTGATTCTGATAGCGCAGACCTGATCCTAGATCAGCACTCCAACTCTGAAGCCCTGGTATCTTCCCCCCTCTCTCTCTCACCTGTGATGCTGATCTTGGCCGACCACTTGGAGGTGCCGTCCAGTACGCTCTGTTTGATCTGCTTCATGTAGGTGACGTGAGTGGCTTTGACCATGGCAAACACCTCCTGGATCAGCTCAAAGATCTCCGGCTTGTTCCTCTCCCGGATCTTCATCCTGTCCTTCAGAACCATGATGATGTTCTGGGTTCGGTCCTCCGCCCCATGCTTAGAACTCTTCTCCGCTGCCCCTGAGGTAGACAAGAGCGATGAAGGTCAGATTTGATTTATTGAGTTACATTAGAAATTAGAAGGTTTTTGTGATGCTGCATGGAGGTCATGAACAGTTTTCATTGGGTTGAATGGGATACACATTGGATGAACGTATACGAAAGATGCATAACATAAACCGTGGCATCTATAAAAACAGATTTGACTGTTATCTTTGTTTTATTGTTCTTTTATTCATCTCTTTTATTGCCTTCTGTTGTTTTTTTTAAACGTCTTCTCCTGCATTTTTAAAATTGTTTTGCTGTAAAGTACGTTGCAATTTTAAATGCAGTTCAAATAAATCTTGATTTGATCTATAAGAGCAAATGTGCCCCATCATCAGAACACTGTGAGATAGAGTATGCAGTATGATTTATGGATGAGTACTCTGGCAGTATCTGCAGACCTGTGAAACGCCCATGAAGAGTTGGAAAGGATGTCAAGGAAAGACAAATGGCTTTTAATTTCCTTTCCAGAAAAACCAAACAAGATAGAGAGTGTCTGAGACAGCAGAGTGGGATGAGAGAATAAGAGGGAGGAGGACAAGCAGAGTGGGATGAGAGAATAAGAGGGAGGAGGACAAGCAGAGTGGGATGAGAGAATAAGAGGGAGAAGGACAAGCAGAGTGGGATGAGAGAATAAGAGGGAGGAGGACAAGCAGAGTGGGATGAGAGAATAAGAGGGAGGAGGACAAGCAGAGTGGGATGAGAGAATAAGAGGGAGGAGGACAAGCAGAGTGGGATGAGAGAATAAGAGGGAGGAGGACAAGCAGAGTGGGATGAGAGAATAAGAGGGAGGAGGACAAGCAGAGTGGGATGAGAGAATAAGAGGAAGGAGGACAAGCAGAGTGGGATGAGAGAATAAGAGGAAGGAGGACAAGCAGAGTGGGATGAGAGAATAAGAGGGAGGAGGACAAGCAGAGTGGGATGAGAGAATAAGAGGAAGGAGGACAAGCAGAGTGGGATGAGAGAATAAGAGGGAGGAGGACAAGCAGAGTGGGATGAGAGAATAAGAGGGAGGAGGACAAGCAGAGTGGGATGAGAGAATAAGAGGGAGGAGGACAAGCAGAGTGGGATGAGAGAATAAGAGGGAGGAGGACAAGCAGAGTGGGATGAGAGAATAAGAGGGAGGAGGACAAGCAGAGTGGGATGAGAGAATAAGAGGGAGGAGGACAAGCAGAGTGGGATGAGAGAATAAGAGGGAGGAGGACAAGCAGAGTGGGATGAGAGAATAAGAGGGAGGAGGACAAGCAGAGTGGGATGAGAGAATAAGAGGGAGGAGGACAAGCAGAGTGGGATGAGAGAATAAGAGGGAGGAGGACAAGCAGAGTGGGATGAGAGAATAAGAGGGAGGAGGACAAGCAGAGAATAAGAGGGAGGAGGGGATGGGAGAGAATAAGAGGGAGGAGGACAAGCAGAGTGGGATGAGAGAATAAGAGGGAGGAGGACAAGCAGAGTGGGATGAGAGAATAAGAGGGAGGAGGACAAGCAGAGTGGGATGAGAGAATAAGAGGGAGGAGGACAAGCAGAGTGGGATGAGAGAATAAGAGGGAGGAGGACAAGCAGAGTGGGATGAGAGAATAAGAGCAGAGTGGGATGAGAGAATAAGAGGGAGGAGGACAAGCAGAGTGGGATGAGAGAATAAGAGGGAGGAGGACAAGCAGAGTGGGATGAGAGAATAAGAGGGAGGAGGACAAGCAGAGATGGGATGAGAGAATAAGAGGGAGGAGGACAAGCAGAGGGGATGAGAGAATAAGAGGGAGGAGGACAATGGGATGAGAGAATAAGAGGAGGAGGACAAGCAGAGTGGGATGAGAGAATAAGAGGGAGGAGGACAAGCAGAGTGGGATGAGAGAATAAGAGGGAGGAGGACAAGCAGAGTGGGATGAGAGAATAAGAGGGAGGAGGACAAGCAGAGTGGGATGAGAGAATAAGAGGGAGGAGGACAAGCAGAGTGGGATGAGAGAATAAGAGGGAGGAGGACAAGCAGAGTGGGATGAGAGAATAAGAGGGAGGAGGACAAGCAGAGTGGGATGAGAGAATAAGAGGGAGGAGGACAAGCAGAGTGGGATGAGAGAATAAGAGGGAGGAGGACAAGCAGAGTGGGATGAGAGAATAAGAGGGAGGAGGACAAGCAGAGTGGGATGAGAGAATAAGAGGGAGGAGGACAAGCAGAGTGGGATGAGAGAATAAGAGGGAGGAGGACAAGCAGAGTGGGATGAGAGAATAAGAGGGAGGAGGACAAGCAGAGTGGGATGAGAGAATAAGAGGGAGGAGGACAAGCAGAGTGGGATGAGAGAATAAGAGGGAGGAGGACAAGCAGAGTGGGATGAGAGATGTAGGAGAATGGAGGGCAGAGTCTGAAGTACAACAGTCAAAGGAGCCTTTTAGTTATTAACACTCTTATCCAAAGCAGCGGTCGGTAAGGACCATTACAGAAGTAACCTCACACGTTTGGTGTTGCTAGTTACTACAAACCTCTAAACTATTTTTTCCCAACTTTATTTTTCATGTCTCACCGCTATATTATGTTTTAGCACCAACTGAACTGAACTCACTGAGCAACATCAACATGGCACTACTTACTTTGCAGGCAGTCAGCGTTGAGCAGGTCCTGGCACTTATCGTGACATTTGACCCCACACTCGGTGCACCTCATGCCCTGGCGGGCGATACCCCACAACAGCCCCTCACACTCATAGCAGTAGGTGGGCGTGGTGGCCGTCCACACCTCAAAGTTATGGGGCGTGGTGCAGGAGATGGGGTAGATCAGAGCCTGTAGAGTCTTCTTGTACACATGACTCTTCTACAAGAGAAGGAAACAGAAGAAGAGAGAGGAGTTATAGTCAGAGACTTAGTGGAATCTATGAGTACATGGAGAGAGAGAAAAACTATCTGCATATAGTGTGAATAGAGAAAAGAAAGAGCCAGAAACGCACCAGTTCCTCGTTATTGAGAGTGCTGGACGCCATGGCTGATGTAATCCCTGCCTTCCTGGAGTTCTGAGCCAGGGACTGAGGTAGGCCAGGAAGGGGAGTAAAATAACGGATGGAGTGGATGACAATGAAAGAAGAGATACGTTTTAAATATAGTATTTCGGTACATACTGTGATTGAAATACATTCAATAAGGGCTTTTAAAACAAAATAACAACTTAGATTTTACTCAAAGAGGAAAGTATATTTCTCTTGATACATACTTTAACATCTTTCAACATAGTTTGGATCAGAATACATCTCAGTACGCATCTAAGCCAATGGGGCATAATGCAGTCCAGCTATATTCTCCTCGAGTGTTTATAGTGCTTCAACATTCCCTTTTCATTTGGAACCCAGTGTTACTCACCATAGCCTGTGACAGTGCATGTGAAGGAAGGAGGAAGCAGAACGAGAAACAAGTGTTAAAAGGGGCATGTCAAACAACTTTAGCTACAGTCACAAACATGGCCACAGTGGCATAGGGGTGATTTCAAAACAGATACAGGGTGGCGGTGATAAATTAGCCAAGGGAAAGAAAACTAACTCGATCAGGGAGAGTTATTGATTTTGTTGATGAAATACTGGGTGGGAGGAAAGATCTAGACCTATAAATCACACAAGATGAAAACGTGGCATGTAAACAACTTTGTACACGGCTCGGACAAAGGCCCTTAGGGACAGAGTGGGAAATGAATGTACTTCCTTAACAATGTTGAAGGATAGACAGAGAGAGAGAGAGAGAGAGAGAGAGAGAGAGAGAGAGAGAGAGAGGTAGTCAGCATTAGGAGAGAGGGCCATCGTCCTGCACATACTTTTGTCTGAGAACACTGGCTGAATATTCGTCTGGCTTTGTTGCACATTCAGATTCAGTTCCACTCAGCACATTACCTGGTCTGGATGAATCAGACTCAGGCAGTTAGTGTGTGTGTATGCGTGTGTGTGTGTGGGGGGGGGGGGGTGTACAGTGTGACAGTAAGCTGGATTCATAGAGACAAAGTGCTGAGCTATTTTGTCCGGAATGGTAATTCTTCATTACAGCTCACGTTGGAGCCGAGCCACCTGAGCGCTGAGCTGGCAGTATAGTCTGGTAGGCCTTCAGCTTATCAGAGCTATTCAACTCAAAACTTGGAAATCAGATCAATTGGCAAGGATGGATAGAACAAGGACAAGGCCATCTATTTGGTGTGAGTTTAATAGCCTAGTAAGCACCTGCTTTGACAGCTACTTAAACACTCTGCTCTGCCATTACTCCAGCTGGAGCCCAACAATGGTACTATTCCTCTGTATACTTTTCCAATTAAAATAATCTACTCTATTCAATCTTTAACGGGACAGATAAAGACAGCTACACTCTTAGAAAAAAGGTGCTATCTAGAACCTAAAATGGTTATTTGGCAGTTCCATAAGATAACCCTTCGAAGAACCCTTTTTGGCTCCAGGTAGAACCCTTTAAGTTCCCGGTTGAACCCTTCTGGGTTCCATGTATAACCCTTTCCACAGAGGGTTCTACATAGAACCCTAAAGGATTCTACCTGGAACCAAAAAGGGTTCTACTTGAAACCAAAAAGGATTCTACCTGGAACCAAAAATAATTCTACCTGGAACCAAAAAGGATTCTACCTGGAACCAAAAAGGATTCTACCTGGAACCAAAAAGGATTCTACCTGGAACCAAAAAGGATTCTACCTGGAACCAAAAAGGATTCTAACTGGAACCAAAAAGGATTCTACCTGGAACCAAAAAGGATTCTACCTGGAACCAAAAAGGATTCTAACTGGAACCAAAAAGGATTCTACCTGGAACCAAAAAGGATTCTAACTGGAACCAAAAAGGATTCTACCTGGAACCAAAAAGGGTTCTCCTAGGGGACAGCCAAAAAACACTTTTTTTCTAAGAGTATATGAGTGTTCACGTACAGTACAGCAGGATATAACTATCCAGGGTTATTTTCTCCACTCTCATCTAGCATCCCATTGGTTAACATACCACACCCCCAGGGTGAGCAGTCAGAGAGAGGAGAGGACAGAGTGACGCTCCCTGGGAGGTGTGGAGGGCTAGAGTCTGACAGCCTCTCCAAGGCAGGCCTCAGTGGCCATCTGAGACCCCTGACTCTGGGTTCTTCAAGTAGAGACAGAAGGGCAGGGTTGTCCCCCTCAGGGCACAACAAGGAAAGAAGGGGAGAAGAAAGAAAGAAAGAAAGAGAGTAGAGAGAGAGAGAGAGAGAGAGAGAGAAGGGGTGAATGTCGAGTGACTATATTTAGTAAGTGGTCAGAACTTACACTGACCAGGTCCCTGACCAGAGGCATGGCTTTCCTCTTGCGGAGGTCCGGCATGCTGTCAATGCTATACAGCGCCCCACCCACCCTGCATGGGGAGAAACCCCACAAACACAACACTCTTATTATCACAAAATCCCCTTCCACCACTAACACATAAACACACTGTAAATTACAGGAACAAATACTTTAAACTGGTCCCAGATCTGTTTGTGCTATATAGCCATGTTTGTATGACAATGGCCATTTGCAACACAAACTGATCTAGGACAAACTACACTCCAATTATTTGCTCAAAATGTCATGCAGTTTTGTTATTATTTCATGTAGTGAAGCTTTATTAGCATACTTGTGGGTGCGATCGTGACAGACACTTACCCTGCTGATAGCAACAGGGAGCAAATCCCAACCGACTCCCCTCGAGCCTGTGGAGAGAGGGGTGAGACAGGGTGAGACAGGGTGAGGAGTGATTGGCACATAGTATGCCTTGAAATGGTTTTATTAGGTCTTAGTACATCACATATATGTCCCTGTCTGTCCCGCCACAATAACAAAGATTGAGTCTCCCACAGTTTGTTAATATAAAATCAAGAATGATGTGTTTAATTGGTCAGAAAACAGTCCATAATGTCAGCCATAAAACATGGAAGGGAGACGAGGGCGTTGCCTCGGGTGATTTCACTGTCCATTGACGTCAGTGGGGAGGCCTTTGTGTTTGAAGGCCGTGTTTGAAAGTGGATTTGTGACAGATCCTTATCTGCAGTAACATTCCCGCAATTCTATCTGTGCTCAAACAGGAAGACGTGCTCCTTATCTCTCTGTGTGTTCAGAGCACGACACAACAACAACACTGACATTCCCGTTATTGTCACCAGCAGCGCTCACAGGCAACCACGGACACACCCACCTGGCAGTCGTTTCCAGCCCTGGCCCATCAGAACGGACAACATGCATATCGCTATGGGGTGGCAAAAACTAAACTGAAAAGAAAACAAATGAAATGGCACACAAACAGGGGTAAACAAATACAAATTATCTTGACAAAATAAAGCCCGGCTAAAACAACCACTGGATCGCAACTTAAAGGGGAATATAAACTGGAATTAATGATTAAGAAGTGAATGAAACAAAACTGAAGGGGCACAGATGTCAGAAGATACATTTCAGGGCAGGGACATATGAAGGAGTGACAGCATTATGGTGAGAAACATAGCAGGCAGCCACATAGAAAGTCCATCCATACACACCCACCTGCACCAACCTGGTCTCATAGACTAGACATAACATAGTAAATGGAAAATTAGTATGATATGTTACATTTGGTCACATAAGAAAGAAGGTTAAAATGAAAGGAAGGCTGTTGGTCGGGGAGGATGGGTGAGCGCTTTAACGCAAATGTCTAGCAACCCAAAGGTTGCGTGTTTGAATCACATCATGGACAACTTAAGTATTTTGGCTAATTAGCAACCTTGCACTATTTACTACATTTTAGCTACTTTGCAACTACTTAGCGTGTTAGCTAACCCTTCTCCTAACCTTAACCCTTAGCCTAGCTAACGTTAGCCACCTAGCCAATATTAACCACAATAAAGTGGAATTTGTAACATATTATACATATTGCAATTCGTAACATATAATACAAAAGATAATTCATAACATATCATACAAAATGGATGATGGACATTCACAAATCAATATTATATGAAACATATATAACATCCTACTAAATGGAGGGAGAAAGATTTCTGTTTACTGTTACTTACATCTAACTCTGAGTCCATGTCGCGCGTACACACACACACACACACACACCACACACACACACACACACACACACACACACACACACACACACACACCACACACACACACACACACACACACACACACACACACACACACACACACACACACACACACACACACACACACACACACACACACAGGCTGTCTCACCTGCTGCAGCTGTAGTCGGACCTTGCTGCAGAGCCGTTGCCAGTTGGCCCTGGCCCTGTCTGGTCCAGGCTCCATGATGGGCCTTTGATAGCTGGGAGGGAAATGTACAGGGGATTTCAGACTGGTGCTCATTAATTGTGAAGATACTTAGATGGTAGAAAATAATTGAACTTCGCTCTGTTTTAAAGGCAGTAGTGGATAGTAATAAAGGTCTATTGTAGTACAACGTAATGTGTAGAGGGGAAAGTTGTAGTAAATAGTTGTGGTAATAGCGTAGCAGACAATGGTGTTCACGCCAGCATTACTATATAACTACAGAAGTGGATGGTTGAGGGTTCACCTGACAAGAGGAGTCTCACTCTTCTCTGCTGGGACTTCTGCTGGGGGACTCTCCACCACAGGGACCTCCTGCTCTAAAGACAGAGGCTCTTCCTCTTGAAGGTCTAGGAGGATATCATCCAGGGCATCAGACACTGGGGGCTGGGTCTCTGGAGCAGGGGGCTGGGTGGTGGGCACCGGGTGCTGGGCGGTGGGCACCGGGGGCTGGGTGGTGGGCACCGGAGGCTGGGTGAGGGATGGATGGATCATGGGGGTAAATGGAGGCTTGGTGGAGGCTGTGGTGACAGGGGGCTGGACAGGGGGCATGGTCTGGGCCTGGTTGGTGGGGGCCAGGGTGGGGGGCTCGGGTTGCTGCTCTCTCAGAGAGGCTTGTTTCTCCAGAGGGGGCCTGGTGATGGAGGCCTCGGGGGCCAGTGTGGGGGCTGTGCTGGTGGGGGTGGGGGTGTAGGGTGGCTCCTGGTCCTCGCTGAGCGTGCCGTCCAGAGGGTAGAGATCTTCATCTTCATAAATGATCTCCTCCTCTCCCTCATAGTTGTACTCCCCCTCTCCCTGCTCGGGCTGGTAGAGCTCGCCCTCCTCATCGTAAATAGCCCCCTCCTCTCCGCCATCTTTGACATAGCCCCCTTCGTCACTGTACACCACCTCGGGCTCATCGGGGTCCCAGCCAGCCGATTCCTTGTCGTAGCTGACAGAGGAGTGGCAGGAGTGGTAAGAGTCGTTCTCATCGTAGAGCTCCACAGAGCCTCTCAGACTCCCCTCGTTCTCAGGGCCAAACTCCTCACTGAGCTGGGAGCTGCCTCGACTCAGCTCCCCAGAGGAGGCATAGCGACTGCTGCCTGTAGGACTGTAGACAGACAGACAAATGGACCACAGTCAGAAACACAGACACATAGAGCAGACTGGGGACGAAAAAACAAAGAAATTAACAACCAAATGGGCCCAGAGTGCATGTTAAGGGGATGTATTTGGGACTAAAGTGAGGGAGAACAGTTAACCTAGGATAAAGAGGAGAGGAACAAACCCAGGCATCCTGGACCAAGGGATAGGCTAGTGTGTGTTCAGATTCATGAGTGTGAGGGTTATGTGGTGTAGTAACAGGGAAGTCTTCATTTTTAGTATAGAGAGAGAGATATTATTGGTGGATGCTCTGATCACACAAGAAATACAAATCTGCATTCAACAGAGCAGAGATTCACAAACACCCAGAGCCAACACAATAAACAGCGAAACAAGACGCGAGGTAAACAGCCTTGACAAGTAATGGCACCCACTCAGGTGAGGTGATGAGAGAAAAAGACAGAGAGAGAGAGAGAGTGTGTGAGTGTAATATTTACGGTTCACTGTTTATTGTTCATTTCACACTTTGAGAGAGAAATCAGAGGGACAGGGGTGGAGAAAGAAAGTACAAGTGGAAAGAGAGAGGCAGGGGCCTACACTGGGCTGAAACAGACTCTTTATAGCAGACAAATAAAATAGCGGAACATTTATCGACTTTGATGAATGAGGCTATTAGTGAGAAGAGAACGAGAATGAGACACCTCATGAGTCAGAGAGAGAGAGAGCAGACTGGAACAACACACATCCCAACACACAGACACAAGTCCACTCGTTTACACACAATCGATTAAAGCAGTGAAGGTTCAATAATGCATGAGGCGGTACAGAGGGAGTAAAGAAAGAAGGAAGAATTAAACAGCCCTGGGCTGTGTGTGTCTGTGTGAGAGCTAGGAGACAGGAACCTGGGCTGTGTGTGTCTGTGTGAGAGCTAGGAGACAGGAACCTGGGCTGAGTGTGTCTGTGTGAGAGCTAGGAGACAGGAACCTGGGCTGAGTGTGTCTGTGTGAGAGCTAGGAGACAGGAACCTGGGCTGAGTGTGTCTGTGTGAGAGCTAGGAGACAGGAACCTGGGCTGAGTGTGTCTGTGTGAGAGCTAGGAGACAGGGACCTGGACTGTGTGTGTCTGTGTGAGAGCTAGGAGACAGGGACCTGGGCTGAGTGTGTCTGTGTGAGAGCAAGGAGACAGGGACCTGGGATGAGTGTGTCTGTGTGAGAGCTAGGAGACAGGGACCTGGGCTGAGTGTGTCTGTGTGAGAGCTAGGAGACAGGAACCTGGACTGTGTGTGTCTGTGTGAGAGCTAGGAGACAGGGACCTGGGCTGAGTGTGTCTGTGTGAGAGCTAGGAGACAGGGACCTGGGCTGAGTGTGTCTGTGTGAGAGCTAGGAGACAGGAACCTGGGCTGTGTGTGTCTGTGTGAGAGCTAGGAGACAGGGAACTGGACTGTGTGTGTCTGCGTGAGAGCTTGGAGACAAGGACCTGGACTGTGTGTGTCTGTGTGAGAGCTAGGAGACAGGAACCTGGACTGTGTGTGTCTGTGTGAGAGCTAGGAGACAGGAACCTGGACTGTGTGTGTCTGTGTGAGAGCTAGGAGACAGGAACCTGGACTGTGTGTGTCTGTGTGAGAGCTAGGAGACAGGAACCTGGGCTGAATGTGTATGTTTGAGAGCTAGGAGACAGGAACCTGGGCTGTGTGTGTCTGTGTGAGAGCTAGGAGACAGGAACCTGAACTGAGTGTGTCTGTGTGAGAGCTAGGAGACAGGAACCTGGACTGTGTGTGTCTGTGTGAGAGCTAGGAGACAGGAACCTGGGCTGTTGTCTGTGTGAGAGCTAGGAGACAGGGACCTGGGCTGTTGTCTGTGTGAGAGCTCAGAGACAGGAACCTGGGCTGAGTGTGTCTGTGTGAGAGCTAGGAGACAGGGACCTGGGCTGAGTGTGTCTGTGTGAGAGCTAGGAGACAGGAACCTGGGCTGAGTGTGTCTGTGTGAGAGCTCAGAGACAGGAACCTGGGCTGAGTGTGTCTGTGTGAGAGCTAGGAGACAGGGACCTGGGCTGAGTGTGTCTGTGTGAGAGCTAGGAGACAGGAACCTGGGCTGTGTGTGTCTGTGTGAGAGCTAGGAGACAGGAACCTGGGCTGAGTGTGTCTGTGTGAGAGCTAGGAGACAGGAACCTGGGCTGAGTGTGTCTGTGTGAGAGCTAGGAGACAGGAATCTGGGCTGAATGTGTCTGTGTGAGAGCCCAGAGACAGGAACCTGGGCTGTGTGTGTCTGTGTGAGAGCTAGGAGACAGGAACCTGAACTGAGTGTGTCTGTGTGAGAGCTCAGAGACAGGAACCTGGGCTGTGTGTGTCTGTGTGAGAGCTAGGAGACAGGAACCTGGGCTGAGTGTGTCTGTGTGAGAGCTAGGAGACAGGAATCTGGGATGAGTGTGTCTGTGTGAGAGCTAGGAGACAGGAATCTGGGATGAGTGTGTCTGTGTGAGAGCTAGGAGACAGGAACCTGGGCTGAATGCAAACAGGAAAACAGAACACCTGAGGAAACCAACACACACATAGAAATACACATACGGCATACGCACAAAACCACATCCAGAATCCTGCTACTCAATCAAGAAGCACACGCATGCAAACTCTCTCTCTTTAGTACACCCACATGGAGACACACAGCTCTTTCACTGAGCTGTCTGACAGAAACCTGCATTTTTCTTCTCAAACACCAAACACAGCAGGAGAGAGAGGTACAGTGGCACATACAGGAGGACATGTGTCTTCCCCTCTCTGATAGGCTACTATTCATTCTGAACAGGCATGCCTCCTGCCACCCAAGAGCCGGGGCCGTGGTCCTCGGCCAACAGTATGGCTGGCTCTGGCTGGGGGAAGCCTGAGCTGCATAGTTAATCACAGAGAGGACTTGTCACTGAGGCACCGTAGGAGGAGATAATAACAGGCTGCCAAATGAGAGACAGAGGAGGCAGAGGAACCACACAGAACACACTAACACCTCATCACTGCAACTCACATCAACTTAGCCAAACTTCTCCTCTATGCCTTCAACGTCTTACATAACAACACAAACACAACAGGGGAACTCATTCACATTTCACCACAGATGTACGACAGAGCGAGGGGAGATCATGTGTGTGTGATACCGGTGTGTATACAGTAGTTATTGTCAGGTAGATATAGGATCGGAACGTAGATAAGAAGTAGAGAGAGGGAATTGAACAGCACATGCATGCAAGCACAGCGAGCGAGGAGGACAGGACTATTCCACCACTGACGTCACAGCGAGATCACGGACGAAGTCACAGGCTGGAGCAGGAGGAAGAGGAAGAGGAGGAAGAGGAGGTGCAGAGACCCACCTATCGGAGAGCGAGTGCCTACTGTCTAGAGAGTACTGGCGGCTGGTGTGCCGGCTCGAACCTGAGGCTGAATCGAGATCGCTGCGCCCGTTGGTGGCCGAGTCTAAACTATCATAGCGTCTGGCAGGAAGGAGGGAGAGGCAGTAGAGGAGGAGCATCAGTACAGTCTAGCCTGGGGCTTTTCAAAGACACACAGCAACATTCACAACACCAAACTGCCTGGCAAACCTACAGCATAAAGACCACTGGCACTGACCAAGGAGCCAGACAGAGCCAGTCAGACAGAGAAGAGAGTGATTGGTTTTAGCTATAGCGGAACTTGCAGGTCCATATGGCTAAAAACAGAATCACTGTCAAGAGAAGCCTGTATGCAATAACGTGGCTGCCCCAAGCAAGGCATGAGTTTGAGTGAACTTGTGCCTTTGAACAATAGATGTAAAGACAAAAAACACACTTGATTTTTTTTTTTTTGGGGGGGGGGGGCAAAAACAAGTTGCTAAGTGATCACAGGGGGCTGTATTTCAGCCACACACAGACGCATGCACACACACACACACACACACACACACACACACACACACACACACACACACACACACACACACACACACACACACAGTGATGGTGCCAGTGAGGCTCTTCCCACACGGCCTGTGTACAAGGTGGGCATGACTGCTCCTTTGGGCTTGTATAGTGAGGCCGCACCGCAGTATGCTCTGGAGAGTGAAGTCACAGTGGGACAACAGGTTACCATGCAACAACAGTGTGAACCAAAACAAGCTCATGGGGCTCTGTGGGTTCTGTATCAGTCTGATTTACTCTGTGGTGAATAGAGTGTCGATCTCTAGAGGAGACAAAGTCAATATGGATCCCTTGACTAAGAAGAGGTGTTGCGAGTGAGATCCATGCTGTGTCAATAGTCTAATGTAGTTTCCTTTTCTCGTCTCCTTTCCTTCACCCACACATATCTCAAAGCGCTGGACAGGGAAAAGTGACGACGTCCACCTCCCCTGCATGTTTTTAGATTAGAACAACTGTAGGATAGCAGCGTGTAATAAAATAACTTAAAGGTAGGTTTCAAATGAAAGAGAGGAGACAATGAAAGGAAGCTTATGGGGACGAACCCCCCATTGAGACCCCGAGTGGTGAACCAGGTAATGAAGCAGGTAAGGATGACAGAACAGGACAGGAGAGAGGCTCGGTTACCTCATGGGTCTCTGGTTGTCGTAGTCCAGCTCTTGGATGGAGCCGTTGTAGGAGGTGTGCGAGGAGTAGCGCAGGTCTCTCTGGATGGGGTACTGGTGCATGGAGGCGTTGGGCTGAGACGTGGTGTAGAAGGGCGGGGGGATGCTGTTACTGGTCTCACTGCGGTAGTCGCTGTCTCTGTCGTCCACCGCACTGTCTGGGTCTTCGTCTACACAGGAAATGGTTGAAATGTGATGATGACTATCATGATGTGAGGCTGGGTTCATCTGTACTCATTATGCTAGTATGTGCTTGGTGACATAATTAAACCTAGCAATATAGGCCTGCAGTACAAAGTTCCCATTTGAGTCAGCATACATTGTTCTAAACTGTGTGAAAAAAGCTAGAAAGACTTACTTTGCTGGTCTCCCCAAAGACTCCAGTTACCTACAAGGACAGAGGGTAAGTAGGTAATAAGTTACCACAGATTGTTTTCATTTGGGCCTGAGCCATAAACTCCAATGCTAAATAATGTGCACAGAGCAGTGGGTAGTCAGCCATAACTGACTACCCAGCATCCCATCACTCAAAGCGCATTCGCAGACTCCATCCGTAAACACTCACTGAAACACAGCATGCATGCGGACAAGCACTCACACACATACTGACCAACCTTTACGGCTGATCTCTCACAAATCGTCTCTCACAAATACCCACTGACAGACTGAAACACCCACCACAGCCCAGACGCATCCACAGTCGTGTCCACCCACCCACATGGGCCGTCATCATCAGACAGACAGGGCTGTGTCTGACAGGGCAGTGTAAGTATGCCAGCACACATCCATCACACAGCTAGCAGCCATAAATCACTTTGTGTGGGGCTGACTATGAGGAAGGCCTGCTGGCTCGATTCGTCATGTCAGCTTTTCTCCCTCCCTCCTTCCCTCCTTCCCTCCCTCCCTCCATCCGCCTGCCTGCCTTTCTGCCTGCTGCTTCCGCTCTAATCTGCATCCCAAAGACTCGGGAGGAGAGTGAAGAAGAAGGGGATAAGAGGAAGAGGAGGAATAAAGTGAATATGAGGAGGAGGGAGGATAAGGGAGGATAGTAATGAGGGAGAGTGAAGAAGAGGAGGAGGAAGAGGAGATGGGGAGAGTGACAAGTAGGAAGTTGGGGGGGTGGGGGGGGCAGGAACAAAGTGAAAAGGAGGATGAAAGGGAGGAGGGTATTAAAGAGGGTGTGAAGAGGCTACAGCCAGTATCAAGTGTCTACTACTCACAGCACTGTGTTGATGGCGCTTGCAGTGGTCTCTCCTCCTCCTCCTGGTATGTGTACTGCAACACACACACACACACAATAGATACAGCTGACTGACACTGTACATTGCACTGCAGCTAATCTAACATGGGGTAATCACCATCTAGGAGAGTTCTGGGTGTACCGAAAGGTCTACATCATATTTAATGCATAGAGTAAGTGATGACTTCTGTAATTACTGATGGCCCTGCCTTGTGGCGGGCGGGTAAGATGTAAACACAGAGGGAGGAGAGGAGGAGATGCCTTACGTCCTGGTCCCTCATGGCATTGAGTTGCTCCAGTTTCTTGGCCCAGTATCGAGCCTCATCCTCTGGAATGTCTGAAGCAGAAAGACCCATTCACTGGTCAGTCACTAAGGACACATTCATGCACGCACGCACGCACGCACACACACACAGACACACTAACCTAATGGCAGTTCAAAGCGGGTGTCCAGCAGCACGCGGTGGAAGGTGGGGTCTTTGGTGCCGGTGATCTCATTCTCAGCCATGATGACCTGGGAGTCCAGGGTCAGCCACTGCCCCGGCCCGTCCTAGCACGAACACACACACACACACACACACACACTCGTACTGTTACTGTACAGGGTAACACTTTCCCTCTTACAGTCAAACAATTGGGAGGATGCTAAAAAGAGTCCTAGTTACAGTGTATTCGAAGCAGAGGAATTCACTCCCTGTAGGTTATCCATCTTTACCATCCAAGAACACTCCCCTTAAACTCCTTTCATCCCTGATATGAAGTGTATTCCACCTTAAACACTTTGATGTAGCTTGACAACAAGCAGTATGAGTCTATTGTTGTGATGAACTAGGGTTTGAGCCTCGGATGTGCTGCTGGTAAACCGCCTTGTGCTCTCAGGAGGGTGGAGTGTGGTGGGGAAGGAGAGGGGGCTTCGGGGGGGGGGGGGGCATACCGTACCTCATTAGGGGGGGGGGGGGGCATACCGTACCTCATTAGACTGGCGGATGTTTTGCAGGGGGATCCACAAGGTCCCCACCATGGTGTCCCAGATTAACCCTTTGTTCCACATCTCCACCGTCAGCCCCAGGTCCAGCCTGTTGATCTCACTGCACAGGGAGAGAGAGAGAAGGGGGGGTGAGAAGGTGTAGAGAAAAAGAGGGAGACAAGAAGATGAGGAGGGAGAGAGAGAGAGAGAGAGAGAAGTGATGAGATGAGGAAATAAACTAAACAGACTGGGAGACCGAAATGACAAAACCTTGATTGAGCAACAGGGCTTGGAAATATAGAACCCATCTTATATAGAAGTGAAATATATATACCATAAGATACCCAGCGCTAATCTAATAGAACAAAGAGCCAATGTGGTTCACCCTGTGATGGATGTGAGTCACTGAGCCACAGAGAGCTGTCTGAGGGGGAGAGGCGAGGTCAATAAGGCAGAGTGAAGGAGACCAGTATTATTTCCATCAGGGAAAACAGGAGTGACTTCTAGCAGGATAAAAGCGTATAGAGCTGACTGTCCAGGACTGATTTGGTCAATAACATACATACACTGGGCATCTCCATTATCTCAAGTATCCACACAGCTATACTCAGATTGCATCCCCATGGTACCTGACCCCTGGTCAAAAGTAGTTCTGTATAGGGACAGCCAGGAATCCCCTTGTGACAGGGGGAGTGGAAGATTGTTGTGTGCAAGCTTCACAAATGTGTTTAACTTGTTCAAACATTTCTACCCTGTCTATCTATGGGTAACAGGGTTGACGTGTTATTCTAGCCTGTCTATCTATGGGTAACAGGGTTGAAGTGTTATTCTACCCTGTCTATCTATGGGTAACAGGGTTGACGTGTTATTCTAGCCTGTCTATCTATGGGTAACAGGGTTGACGTGTTATTCTACCCTGTCTATCTATGGGTAACAGGGATGAGTTATTCTACCCTGTCTATCTATGGGTAACATGGGTGACGTGTTATTCTACTCTGTCTATCAGGGTTGACGTGTTATTCTACCTGTCTATCTATGGGTAACAGGGTTGACGTGTTATTCTAGCCTGTCTATCTATGGGTAACAGGGTTGAAGTGTTATTCTACCCTGTCTATCTATGGGTAACAGTGTTGACGTGTTATTCTAGCCTGTCTATCTATGGGTAACAGGGTTGACGTGTTATTCTAGCCTGTCTATCTATGGGTAACAGGGTTGACGTGTTATTCTAGCCTGTCTATCTATGGGTAACAGGGTTGACGTGTTATTCTACCCTGTCTATCTATAGGTAACAGTGTTGACGTGTTATTCTAGCCTGTCTATCTATGGGTAACAGGGTTGACGTGTTATTCTAGCCTGTCTATCTATGGGTAACAGGGTTGACGTGTTATTCTAGCCTGTCTATGGGTAACAGGGTAGACGTGTTATTCTAGCCTGTCTATCTATAGGTAACAGTGTTGACGTGTTATTCTAGCCTGTCTATCTATGGGTAACAGGGTTGACGTGTTATTCTAGCCTGTCTATCTATGGGTAACAGGGTTGACGTGTTATTCTAGCCTGTCTATCTATGGGTAACAGGGTTGACGTGTTATTCTAGCCTGTCTATCTATGGGTAACAGGGTTGACGTGTTATTCTAGCCTGTCTATCTATGGGTAACAGGGTTGACGTGTTATGTTCCGACCCGCTCAGTTTTGGACCACAAAACACCAGAAAATGGCCAAAAAGTGTAGAACCAGATCACCTGCTTTTACACTATGATTTGACTATTAGATGTTCAATGTCTCTCTTGAAAAAAATAATAATAATAATAATAATTTCACCAAATTAAAATGAGATCTCAGTTCACGTAACAGGTCCGCCCCCCTTAAAATGAATCACTAATAACATGAAATAAATAATCATCTTCAGAAATGACTGTGTCAAAGCAACAAAATAGCGAGGGCTTTACAGTGAAGGTGAAAACTTGGAGACATGTTGGTTTTAAGTGGGTTAAACTGAAGCTGAATTTTGAATGTGGTCTATATTAAAAGTGCACTTCATTTAATATTACAGGCTTTTAAAATTCAATATTTGTGCACAATTTCTACTGAACATAAGAGGGGACGCAAAAGGTACTTATTTGGTGGCAACTTCCTGTTCCTGTTATCAGTAGTAAAAACATTTAGACTCTGTGACAAGTGCCCTGTCCAAGGCTTCATCTGAACTCATGCCCAGTGACTGTGGCACTCCAAACAATGAGAGTGTTGCTGGGCACCTTAAACGTCACTACTTAAAACATTTATTCAGGAGTCCCTGCAGTCCGTGTTACACAACATGTGTGCGCTCTGGTGTTAACACATTAGTGTCACTGCCTGCCCCGGCTGCATGGACGGCTGGCTGGCTGGCTGGCTGGCTGGCTGGCTGGACGGCTGGCTGGCTGGCTGGCTGCCTAGCTCAACAGTTGCATATCTCGTATCTGAGATCAGGCATCCAGAGCCTTGTGTTCTCATCACTGACAGAGCACTTAGGACCCAGGGCAGCTCAACGTGTGGAGAGAGAAACTAGTAAGTCTTTCCTATAGAGGGAGAGGTGGAGGAGGAGGAAGAAGAAGAGTGGGATGGGATAGAGGAAGAGGTCGAACAAATGAGGGAGAGGAGGAGAGGGGGAAGAAGTCTTACAACATGAAGTCCTGCTCCCAGCATGGCTGGGCGCCCCGCACAGCAATGGTGGTGCTCTTGACATTCTGCACCTTCAGCGTTACGTAGGTGTTAAATTTCTCTGTGGAACAATGAGGAATATCAGTGTTACTATCAAACAAACCAGTGTTTAAGACTTTTTAAGACGAAGTCAAACGTGTCTCAACTCACCTTGGGGTCCATCGAGTTTGGCTTTCTTCACTGCAAAACAGAAAAAAAAAAGAAAAAAAGCGTGAGCCATACTGTAATGGATAAAAACAAAATGGGGTCAATCAATCAAGAGATTCAGGTTTCTAACAACAAAGCTATTAACAACCCACACCTTCCTGAGCTGAAAAGGTTTGCTGCATAAGACAGCGTCAAAACATATGTTCATTTTGCAATTTTGATCAGAAATCTTAGATATTCTTTTCATATTCCAATATGCATATCAGCCCATGCGGGGATTGTGGGTGATGACAAGACCCTGGCATTTCGTAGGAGGAGGAGGAAGGAAGGACCTAATTCAGTCAGCCTGGGCACACTTCCTCTGATGGCAGAATGCCTGGGTCTTAACATCAAAGCCTGTATTCACTAACAGATGTCAAGAGCTCTATTTGAGTGGAAGGCTCTCAGCGGTAAGCTCAGGTGAGAGGTGTTCAGAGAGAAGAGGAGCACACAGGATTCAGTGTGTGTGTGTGTGTGTGTCTGTACACACGTAGTCTCACATATGATGACCAGTAAGGGTGACAGAATGAAAGCAGGTCTGTTAAGATAAAGGTACCACTGTCACCTTCTATAAACTGGGGATCACTTTAGGTCTGCAATCCTTTTTTTCTGACCCATTCATTATTCATTAACCCCGCGCCCACCCACACGCCCGCCCTGCCGATGCCAAGTAACCCCATGTTCAGGGCTTTAATATTCAAAGCCTTCCTTCTAATCCACAGTGAATGCCTCCCCTCACTTCATCTCTAAGAGCTGCAGTTAAGAAAAGGGACTTAGGGGAAAATGGCCCATTTGGAATCACAGAGTTGGATAAAATAACCTCCAATGCTTTTCTCTGAGGGCACAGTGGAATGTGGCAGTGGGCTTGCTCTCAGATGCCCACATGGTTGGCATGGCCAGTCCTAATGACCTACTGACACGTTCTCTATCATTATGGGTCCTGCTGGAGCACGAATGCATGAATAATCCATATCATAACAGCCATCACAAGAATGGCTTTTTTATGAAGTCACACAAGATTTCAGCTATTGGAAAATAAAAATGAAATAAAATAAAATTGTGTCTCCTGCTGTCTGACTTGACATGATAAGGTTATTATGTCAGAGTCAGTTAATGGTGAAGCAGCGTGACAATATTGGATGTATTTGTTTTCCTAAAATAGCTCATCCCAACAGACCCTGAAGAGGATGTTTGTTTTATCTGAATATAAATATGATTTTGCTAGTCTGCAGGGCAGGAGGAGGAGTTAGAGGATGCACTTAACCAACTTCCGAGCTCAGCCTTTCATGATTCACCATTACTCAATATAACAGACTACTTTATCCCCTGTAGGGTGATTCCATGGAACACTGCAAAATACACAGAACAAAAGAGACGTCCAGCTCCATTACCACCGCCTCCCTTTGCAGAGCTGAAGCTAACAGGATTCTCCCCAATCATTCAGCCAGCCTCTTCAGCTGTCTATTCCTCAGCACCTCCGCCATGTCTCTCTCACTTACCATCCCTCCACCCCCTCCCTTCCAACACAGTGCTTTCCCCATCATCAGCCTCAATCCACTGCCGAAATTTCTCTCTCTCTCTCTCCCCCATCATCAACCTCTCAATCCACTGTCTGGATTCTCGCTCTCTCTTCCTCTTGTTCCCTCTCTCTCTCTCTCTCTCGTTCCCTCTCACTCTTCCTCTTGTTCTCTCTCGCTCTCTCTCTCTCTCTCTTCCCCTCGTTCTCTCTCACTCTTCCTCTCGTTCTCTCTCTCTTCCCCTCGTTCGCTCTTGTTCCCTCTCACTCTTCCTCTCATTCTCTCTCTCTCTCTTTCTGCCATGTGGCGTGTGCTCCCTCTCTATCTATTTGGCTCGTGCTCCATTAATCTCTCTGTTCATCCAAGTGCAGGCGGAGCAGAACCCCCACTACTAAAAATAACCACTTCAGCGGGACAGTAGTGGATAGGGGGTTGGGGGTGAAGGGTAGAAGGGGACTCACACAGCTCAAATGCACAATGCTAAACCGGTTTAGCTATGATGTTAGGAGGGTTACAAAAAAAAGCCCACTTTTTAAAAAAGCACACAAGCTAGTGTCTCTTCGTAGGAAATATAGTCACTCTCGCCCTACGGAAGAGCTCCAGGGTTTTATTGCCTGAGATTTTCCAGTCGAAAGCTTACAAGCACCTCATACTTCAGATCAGTTGTACTTGTACAAAGAGCAAGAAACAGCAATATAATTCAAACACGTAGCCTGCAGGAATTCTATAATGTCGGAGGAGTTCTCAGTTATGAAGAAACAGAGAAAGAAGATACAGAATGAAACTTTCTGATTGGCAGGAATGAGACGACATAATTGCTTTCTTCTGTCATATTGTCTTATTCAATCTAATTGAGGGGGAATTAAGTTACTCGCACACAGTGAAATTAAGCTTTATTATCATTTTAATAATAAACTATATCATGGAGGTCAATTATCTATTTTTTTAAAGGATCCATTGTAATGTGCCCTAATGAAGAACAAAACTGTCTCCATTAAAAAAAACAATGAATCCACAGAATGTGAAAAACAAAAATGAAATTAAAGCCAAGGGTTCACTCTCTTTCAGGGAGCAGCCTGTCGAGATACAGCCAGGCATCATGTATTCTGAACCTGAACAGAACATGAGATATTGTTATATAGCGTTTGATTATATGGAGCTGAACGGCCCTCGGCTGGCGCAAGCTAATTATCCTTCCGTTGGATTACAACATTATTCATGCTTGCTAGCTGAGCCACTGAACGCATGACATGCTGGGGAATACACGGAGAGCTTCAGTGGACATTCATGTGGGAAGAAGAAATGACTGGGGACTTGTCAACTAAAAACAAGCCCGGTCATTGCTGCAAGGAAGTGTGTGTGTACTCGTTGATATTGTAATGTGACGCTAGAAAGCTGCTCTCTCGCTGAACACTGGGCACTCACTAATGATCTGAAGATATGCAAATAGACTGATAGTTAGAATCATGCGTTTATAAGAAATGGTAACAGTGGGGACATTTCTTCTCCACTGGGTTGCTGTCAATGCCATGTTCTCTTTCCAATTTCTACATGAAGGCCTAACAAAAAGTACTCATATCCCCATGTCTCTCGATAGTGGGTGAAAATAGTGCCACTTGTAAGAAAAGTCTCAGTCTCTCAATCTCACCTTGGCTACGGGATTTTATATAACCACTAATTTAGCTGTACACTCATTACTAATGGGAAATTAAAGGAAAAGTTCCAAATTCCAGGGAGAGGGTTGCTATGCCAACAAAATGTGAAGATATCTGGCAGTCTGTCTCAATCCTGACATCTGTGCAATCAGCTTGTTTATCCAAGTACTCTGCCAAGAAAATATCCTGTCTCCACAAACACTTTAGGGTTGCTGGCATTTCACTCTACCACTTTCATAGAAAAATCGTGACAGGCCAACGTTTTAGGGAAGTGACTGTGGGTGTGAATCGATGTGACAATAGCATAAACCCGAAAGCAGTCCACTGTATGCCTAAATAATCTAGAGCAGGCAGCTAACAAATTAACTGGAAAACAAGTTACTGAGGGGGGGAAAAAATAGGTCAACACAGCTAATATTCAAACAACCCGATCAAAAACGGGACTATTTTGCTGTTTTGATTTTAGGGCTACAAGACATCTGCTATTAGGTGTTTTTGTTGGGAGAGTAAATTGACTGAATGACTCGCGCCAATGCCCCAATGCCCAGGGTAAAATCTATTGGACTAACTGTTCTTATCCTTGGAGAAAATGCATTTCAATCATTCTAGAAGAGGTATGGTCAACAACACCGATTCAACATATAGCAGGCTAGCGCTGGAGGCAATCTACTGTAGTCACCGCATAGAAAGGCTGCATTCAGGATATTTCCTTGGAAACGTCACGATTTCTTAAGCGAAAGGCTGTCATAAGGAATGCAATCATCGTTATGATAGACAACCAAAAGCGATAGTACACAAACTAAATTAACAATATTTGCTGTGCGAACCACCCCTACATATTTAAAAATCTGAATAGAAACCAAAAATAACATGGATTTACAGTACACGCCTTTTTAGTGAGCTACTACACACGGGGACATAATCCAACACTGGACTCAGTTTCGGACAATCATATTCCAGATACTCATATTTACTCTGTGTAGCCTGCTTTATGATAATATTCAAACATATTTTGAGCGTGATTTGTTGCGGTTAATAGACTACAATAACGACAGTTCAGCGACCATTTTATCAACAAGACATCAAAGTGTTTATGATGACTGACAGTGTTCATTCCGCTTCTCCATCATTAGAAGACAGTCATATAATAAAACAAGAGGTAGACTAATTAAAAAAATTATGTAGGCTGTCTGGCCACCTAAAGAATACGAGTTTTCTGGTCAAAGGAATTTGACTACAGCCAATTTAAAACAAATGTAGTATTCAGCGCGTCGTTTAGGCCTATACGCCAACAATTAAGTCATTTTAGAGCAGAATCAGCTGCAAATGAGATGAATTGAAGAAAACCGCCCGGGGAGCAACTGGTTACCTGTGTAAATAAGATAATTTCTCTCGACAGCCAACAGTAGTCTGTTTGTCACTTACCGCCAACGCACAGCAAAGACATCTCTTAGCTCTGGCTATGATCGCTCCCAGATGTCTTCCACCGGCACCGATATTTCAATTCGGAGTAATGTCCGTCTCTATAGCCTGTATAAATAGGTGGATGGAGTCAGCTCCGTTTCTACTAGAAACTATTGTACGTCACTGTTTTGCGACAGTAAAAAAAAATCAGATCTTTCGAGTCTTTCGTCGTGCGCTTTCCCTTTCATGTATGGATCAATTTAGGGGGTTATATTTCAACCTCAGCTCTCCGATCCCCGACGCACAGCCATCTTGTTCAGCACCACCACTGTAAGGACAGTTCCCGAGACTTACGTCACGGTAGTGATGACGGGATGAACCAAGGATGCTCGCAACACCTGACTGTCAGGCCTCCCTGAACGTTTCGTGGTCCCGCTGAAAATCCAAAATATAGTCTACAGCATTTTCTAACCTCAGGTCCACTTATCTAATCTAAGAGAGAGCATTAAACTTGTCTTCAAGTCCACTACCAAGAATGACAACGAGCAAGTAGGCCCAAGTACTACAAGCAGTAAGATAGTGTAATGTGTAAAAAAGAACAAGAATACATTCAAGTATAATTTAGGAATCCATAGATTTATAGAATAAATTAATTCAATAGTTTACATGACATCGGAACCTTGACTGACGGTTATGTTCTGTGCCTAGAATTAAACGGCCTCTCCTTGTTCTGATCCCAAAGCTTTCAGAAACACCAACTTTTTTAAATAGGCAAGTCAGTAAAGAACAAATTCTTATTTACAATGACGGGCTACCCTGGGCAAACCCGGACGACGCTGGGCCAATCGTGCGCCGACCTATGAGCAACTAGGCATAATTTCAGGAGGCATGTTGGTTATATCTTAATCAAGTCTAACCACAGCAAGAAATACACTGGGAAAGGCCTCCAGCGAATAAAGTGGATCTAAACCACATCAATCTGTCAATTCAGACATTTAGTATAATTTAAAGAAACTGAGAACCCTTCAAGCAAACCACTGACAACGTTTCTATGTGGAGCTATACCACCATCTGGTGGTGGTGAGGGGGGAAGGGTCTAGAAACTAAAGGTCAGACAAGTCGTTTGTTCCGTACTTCTGTCCAGTATAAAATGAGGGCAGCAGGTGCAATCAGTAGCTATTGAGTCATCAAGCCATTTCAGACATCATCATCCATGTGTCACCATATGCTCTATGTGCGTCACGCTCATCCGGGAAATTACACACATTTACTTTTATTGGAAATTGAAATAATGATTACAAAAGGAGACAAAACTTCAATTTCAAATTCATAAAAAAAAAAAAACATTACAAAAAAAACCTTCATCCAAAACGTCCCACCCCTAATGTCAATAGCATTACAAAAAACTATTCTGAAAATGTTGCTATGATCTTTTCCAGTTCATTTGGTCTCTCATTTGACACAAGTATACTTCTTCAATCTCCTTATTTCAAGTGAAGACATATGGGAAAAGGGCATGTAAACAGCTTTTCCCATGATTTTTTCCCATAAACCATAGTAACTATAAATGGAACAAGGTAAGGCAGTTGACATAATGACTGTTCACAACAAGCCTGAAAGGCTGACATTTGCCTCCAAAGCTGAACAAGACCGTACAATGCAGATACAGTGCCTTCAGAAAATATTCAGACCCCTTGACTTTCCCACATTTTGTTAGGTTACAGCCTTATTCTAAAATGTATTAAATTGCCCCCCCCCCCTTAATCTACACAAAATACCCCATAAAGACAATGCAAAAATAGGCTTTCAGACATTTTAGTTCATTTAAAAATAAAACATCACATTTACATAGGTATTCAGACCTTTTACTCAGTACTTTGTTGAAGCACCTTTGGCAGTGATTACAGCCTCAACTCTTATTGGGTATGATGCTACAAGCTTGGCCAACCAGTATTTGGGGAATTTCTCCCATTCTTCTCCGCAGCAGATCCTCTCAAGCTCTGTCAGGTTGGATGGGGAGCATTGCTGCACAGCTATTTTCAGGTCTCTCCAGAGATGTTGGATCGGGTTCAAGTCCGAGCTCTGGCTGGGCCACTCAAGAACATTCAGAAACTTGTCCTGAAGCCACTCTTGCATTGTCTTGTCTGTGTGCTTAGGGCTGTTGTCCTGTTGGAAGGTGAACCTTCGCCCCAGTCGGAGGTCCTGAGTGCTCGCTTTGGACCAGGTTTTCATCAAGGATCTCTCTGTACTTTGCTCTGATTATGTTTCCCTCGATCCTGACTAGTCTCCCAGTCCCTGCCGCTGAAAAACATCCCCACAGCATGATGCTGCCAACACCATGCTTCACCATAGGGATGGTGCCAGGTTTCCTCCAGATGTGACACTTAGGCATTCAGGCCAAAGAGATCAATATTGTCTTTAGGCAAACTCCAAGCAGGCTGTCATGTGCCTTTTACTGAGGAGTCTGGCCACTACCATAAAGGCCTGATTGGTGGAGTGCTGCAGAGATGGTTGTCCTTCTGGAAGCTTCTCCCATCTCCAACGAGGAACTCTAGAGCTCTGTCAGAGTGACCATCGGGTTCTTGGTCACCTCCCTGACCAAGGCCTTTCTTTCCCGATTGCTCAGTTTGGCCGGGCGGCCAGCTCGAGGAAGAGTCTTGGTGGTTCCAAACTTCTTCCATTTAAAAATAATGGAGGCCACTGTGTTCTTGGGGACCTTCAATGCTGCAGAAATGTTTTGGTACCCTTCCCCAGATCTGTGCCTCGACACAATCCTGTCACGGAGCTCTACAATTCCTTTGACCTCATGGCTTGGTTTTTGCTCTGACATGCACTGTCAACTGTGTGACCTTATATAGACAGATGTGTGCCTTTCAAAATCATGTGCAATCAATTGAATTTACCACAGGTGGACTCCAATCAAGTTTTAGAAACATTTAAAAAGGATGATCAATTGAAACAGGAAAAACCGGAGCTCAATTTCAAGTCTCATAGCAAAGGGTCTGATTACATATGTAAATAAGGTATATTTTTTTCTCTCAAAATTATACATTTGCAAAAAATTATAGAAACTCACCTTGCAATTAGGGGGTGTGGGGATTGCTGAGGAAAATTTATTTATTTATTTAATCAATTTATATATTACTCTGTATACCACAGAGTAATGCTATATAGACTGAGCCTTGTGTTTTATCAGTTTGTAATTTGTCTGTTACATCAGAAAGACATCCTATCTATCCCATGACTACACTGAAGGGCACCGATATGACCTGTTATACCATCCAGGATCCACATCAAGTCAGAATGGGTGTGGAGGTCCCATCATAGCTTCTCACTGAAAATAAGGGAGAAGACAGAACAGTGTGATCATTCATAAACAACAAGGTTAAGTTGTACTGTACGCATGCAGATCTAGCATGTGTTTGAATTTGACAACGTTATATGAATGGTAATGCACAAGACTGTAGGTAATGTACACTCAGAGGCATAAATATCACCCCCCCCCCCCATTTGTAATGGTGAGATTAGCACGTCTTGGGTGTATGATCTTTGTGCCTCTAACTAACCATTATTCACAATTCATTCATGGTTATCCGTAATCATGGTAGCATCCACATTTATGTAGAAGTGTTTGGAAACATGTTCTATTCACAATAAAAGTGACTCCAAAAGGACCATACATTATTTACGATTCATTTCTATTGGCCACAACAATCTGAAACAACCAAAGCAAACTGCAAATATGCATCCAACAAGTTTGTAGAGTTTAGTGTTTCCCCTATATACATTTAGCTGTGGTGGGCCTAATTTCCAGGATGGTAAAACATTTTCAGTGTAAAATTAAGTTGAAATAAAATCATCATTGAGAACTAACAACTACAAGAATAAAAACTAGACAGTCGGGGATAATCTAATATTCCAAAAACGTCATGGCGCACTCATTGATTTTGTTATAACGTTTGCGTCACACAGATAACATAAGAACACAGCTAATTTGTCCAAATACTTCAAAATGGGAATACCTTCAAACTCAGGGGACTAGATACATCAAGTGCTTTCATTTCTAAACGGTAAAACAGCCATGTATGAAAATACCCTCAAATAAAAGGTGACGTTCTATACAGTCACCTGATATGAAACATTTAATCTTAAATTCAAAATACTGGAGTATAGAGACAAATGAAACATTTACGCTTCACTGTCCAAATAAATACATAGGAGAGTGTCTGTTCCCTGACATAACTCAATACCTCTACATCAAGGTGTTAGATAAATTCACAGGTGTGTTACCTGTCCAGGTGAGAAAGGACATCGCGAAGCTGAGTCAGCAAGGCACGGTGCTCATGAGGGTTGCTCTCCAGAGTACCACTCAGGCGACTCAGGTAAGAGTCCAGGGTACCAAGAGAGGGGGTCTCACCTGTGCCTGCAAAGAAAACACAGTCAACGAGGGTAGACTCCAATCAAGTTGTAGAAACATCTCAAGGATGACCAATGGAAACAAGACGCACCGGAGCTCAATTTCAAGTCTCATAGCAAAAGGTCTGAATACTTATGTAAATTAAGATATGTTTTTATTTGTAATAAATTTGCTAACATTTAAAAAATGTCACTGTCATTATGGGGTATATTGTGTAGATAAACAATTTTCCTTATCTATCTAATCCATTTTAGAATAAGGTTGTAACGTAACAAAAATGTGGAAAAGGGAAGGGGTCTGAATACTTTCTGAATGCACTAGAAGTAATTGCAGCCAAGTCGTACAAGACATTAGGCTGAGTATCAGGGTCAGAGATGGATGCTAGGGCCCCAGTGACAAGGTGCTGACCTGGCAGGGCCACGGTGGACAGACTGCTGACGAGGGTGTGTTTGATGGCCAGCAGGTGCCTGTGTAAGGCCTGCGTCCGGAGCTCATCCTGCCCCAGTTCAGCCTCCAGCCTCTCTTTGGCGCTGTACATGTCTGCTATGTGCTTCTGCAGCACGGCGTTCTGCTCCTCAAACTCAACGTTGGCTTTGCGTAGACGCCGCAGCTCTGCTTCCCGGGCTGGGAGCAGAGAAACAATCATTAGTAAGGAAACAGTTAGTACCTTCTTCACTGAAACACTGTTTGTCCCAGAGACCCTCCTCTGCCGGTTTCTTACCCTTGTTCTGGTCCAGGAACTCCTCTGTGAATATTGGAACATCAAATCTGTTGGACAGGTAGTCTGAACCCTAGAGGACAAAGTTCAAAACAAATCAACCCTTTAACACACGGAACAAAAGCAGTCTTTTTAAAAATGACTGTAACGAACTACAAAAATCTCTGAAACTGGAAACACTTATCTTCCTCACAAGCTTTAAGCACCAGCTACTGAGACTGCTCTTCTCTGTATCACGGAGGCGCTCCGCACTGCTAAAGCTAACTCTCTCTCCTCTGCTCTCATCCTTCTAGACCTATCGGCTGACTTCGATACTGTGAACCATCAGATCCTCCTCTCCACCCTCTCCGAGTTGGGCATCTCCGGCGCGGCCCACGCTTGGATTGCGTCCTACCTGACAGGTCGCTCCTACCAGGTGGCGTGGCGAGAATCTGTCTCCTCGCCACGCGCTCTCACCACTGGTGTCCCCCAGGGCTCTGTTCTAGGCCCTCTCCTATTCTCGCTATACACCAAGTCACTTGGCTCTGTCATAACCTCACATGGTCTCTCCTATCATTGCTATGCAGACGACACACAATTAATCTTCTCCTTTCCCCCTTCTGATGACCAGGTGGCGAATCGCATCTCTGCATGTCTGGCAGACATATCAGTGTGGATGACGGATCACCACCTCAAGCTGAACCTCGGCAAGACGGAGCTGCTCTTCCTCCCGGGGAAGGACTGCCCGTTCCATGATCTCGCCATCACGGTTGACAACTCCATTGTGTCCTCCTCCCAGAGCGCTAAGAACCTTGGCGTGATCCTGGACAACACCCTGTCGTTCTCAACCAACATCATGGCGGTGGCCCGTTCCTGTAGGTTCATGCTCTACAACATCCGCAGAGTACGACCCTGCCTCACACAGGAAGCGGCGCAGGTCCTAATCCAGGCACTTGTCATCTCCCGTCTGGATTACTGCAACTCGCTGTTGGCTGGGCTCCCTGCCTGTGCCATTAAACCCCTACAACTCATCCAGAACGCCGCAGCCCGTCTGGTGTTCAACCTTCCCAAGTTCTCTCACGTCACCCCGCTCCTCCGCTCTCTCCACTGGCTTCCAGTTGAAGCTCGCATCCGCTACAAGACCATGGTGCTTGCCTACAGAGCTGTGAGGGGAACGGCACCGCAGTACCTCCAGGCTCTGATCAGGCCCTACACCCAAGCAAGGGCACTGCGTTCATCCACCTCTGGCCTGCTCGCCTCCCTACCACTGAGGAAGTACAGTTCCCGCTCAGCCCAGTCAAAACTGTTCGCTGCTCTGGCCCCCCAATGGTGGAACAAACTCCCTCACGACGCCAGGACAGCGGAGTCAATCACCACCTTCCGGAGACACCTGAAACCCCACCTCTTCAAGGAATACCTAGGATAGGATAAGTAATCCTTCTCACCCCCCCTTAATGATTTAGATGCACTATTGTAAAGTGGCTGTTCCACTGGATGTCAGAAGGTGAATTCAGCAAATTGGAGGTCGCTCTGGATAAGAGCGTCTGCTAAATGACTTAAATGTAATGTAAATGTAGCTATCAGATTACTGCACCTGTACATAGCCCATCTATAATTTAGCCCAAACAACTACCTCTTCCCCTATTGTATTTATTTAGCTCCTTTGCACCCCATTATTTCGATTTCTACTTTGCACATTCTTCCACTGCAAATCCACCATTCCAGTGTTTTACTTGCTATATTGTATTTACTTTGCCACCATGGCCTTTTTTTGCCTTTACCTCCCTTATCTCACCTCATTTGCTCCCATTGTATATAGACTTATTTTTCTATTGTATTATTGACTGTATGTTTGTTTTACTCCATGTGTAACTGTGTTGTTGTATGTGTCGAACTGCTTTGCTTTATCTTGGCCAGGTCGCAATTGTAAATGAGAACTTGTTCTCAACTTGCCTACCTGCTTAAATAAAGATGAAATAAATAAAAAAGAAAATTTGACATAACACATTCAGAAACACAACATAAGCAAATAATGTAAGGCAAAGAGTGTACCTTCAGAGCAGCTGATCCAGAACTGTTGGCATTGATAATGACAGATGGAGACTCCTCTGAAAAATAACACCAAGAAAACATTATATACAATGCTCAAAGAAAACAAATGAACGAAAGATTAAAAAAAAAAAAAAGTTTTTACCACCCTGTCAAATGGATAAAATAGGAGCTGTGTGTGCAACAACCCTCAGTTAATACAATGTGTCACAACTCTCACCTCTCTTGACCTTCTTGTCCTGGATCTTGGCACTGGTGATCTGATAGGCCTCACTCTGTTGGTATTCTCTCAGCTCCCGGGCATACTGCAGCTTTTCTCGCTCCGCCTCATCCAGGAAGCGCTGTCAGGTCAGCACACAAAAAAACTTCAGTCCACTCCAGATGTAACAGTATTACTTCTGTCCCTCTCCTTGCCCCAACCTGGACTTGAACCAGGCATCCTCTGCACACGTTGACAACAGTCACCCATGAAGAATCATTACAAGAGGAACAACTACTTCTAAGTCTCAGAGTGAGCAAGGTCATTGACTGACCGCTACTAGCGTGCACCGCTAACTTGCTAGCCAGTTCACATCGGTTACACTCGCCCCCTTTGACCTCCCTCCTCCGCCGCAACCCCAGCAGCTGGACAGAGCACACCTGAGTGACCCAGATCAACAGCATCAATGTAACCAACGTCATGTGCGCTAATCACAGTATATCTTTCTTCACATAACAGGCTCGAAACAGTTATGCTCGGCTTACAGACACACGTGACTGCCCTCCTTGACAACAGTTTGAGCTGTACAAAAGTTACAAATTGGATAGCTCCATTGGCAACATTTTAAACTTGCTGTGGAGTGAGCTTACAGTACATTCTTAACTCCATTAGACACACACAGAAGAGATCTTAATACACTGATGGTAGCTTCCAATCCCAGGCTTCTCCTCAAGAAACATGATAGCCTGTAGTTTTTAGATGAGGCCTACCTGGGCTTATCAAACAGACCATATCCTGGCACGCCTATACCTATTCATATAACTACAACTACGCATAAATCTACTGAATGCACTGCCACTAAATACAAACCTGGAGAAAATAATTGGTAATTGTTCATACATTCTACATTTCCCTAGCCAAGCCTGCAGGTACCTGTTTGTCAATAGGTGCTAAGCAGCTCCACTCTGCGCCCAACCTCTTGGTAATTTCTGGAAAGGGCAGGTCAGGGTACTTGGCACGGATCTGCTCTCGTCGTTCATTCAGAAAGCGCACATATCCAGTCACTGGTGCCTTGGGACCGTTGGGCAAAACCTTCTTTCTCTTCTTACCCTTTGGCCAACCCCTCTTCTTCACAGGCTGTACAGAAAGAGAACGGATATGCTATCCAGGATGAAAAGATAAAATGACAACCATGTCAAAGTGTGCATCAAGAGTCGGGAAACATAGCATAACATCATCATAACAATGCTCTTGTCCCATTTAAGCTAGATCAGTTTATAGAATGGTAGCAACTCGTTGGGAAGGATTGGATGACCAAACCGTGGGTAGTCTGTGTTACACAGCCAGTAATTGTACAGAATTTAGTGCTATTCATGTCAGTATGTACAGGTCCTTTCCCCTTCTCTTGCCTCTTCGTGTGCTGCATCAGAGGACGGCATGCCTCTTGGTGGTGGTCCATCATTCTGCTCCTGCTTCACACCACCCATGATATCCTTATCCCAGTGAATTATATGCAAGTGGGATACATAGGATTAGAAAGACACTAGTACTTTATACTCAACCATTTTCATCTGACACGCTCAATGAGTATGAGAGACAGGGACTATCACATGTTTGTCATTATAAATATTTGCTAGCTAGTTAGCTAACGTTACAGGACAGAGAGTAGTATGTAAAAGCGAAAACTGCAATCCTCTTTCCAACTGTTCCGGCATGATCATGACACGTTTCTGATAAACTGACGTTAGTGTTCGCTCTGATAAAGCGAGCTAATGTAAGGTTAACTAGCTAGCTAAATAAATAGTTGGCTAGCAAACATCGATGGGACGGACAACGGGAAAACGGTCAGTACAGTAGGGGCTAGTAATACACTTACTGAACATGACGTAAAATGCGTCAGAGATGTGATTAAATATGTCAAAAGGAACATTTATCTGACAATAATACTAATTGTAATATGGCTACATTTTAATGTCATTCTCTAACTAGCCTAGCTAATATTGTATTACTTACCCCAAAGGTGTTCTATTATATTGACAAGACAGTCGAGTGACCGCTCTAACAATGGAAAATATGTCCTCAAAAATGGAAGGCAGGCGGGAGGAGGCGAAATCAGTTGGAACATTCTAGCCAATAAGAGGGCAGATACGCGTGTGATCAACATGCACAACCCCCTCAGTCAGCGCAACTCCGATAAAAGTAGTTTTTCCCCAAAAGTTGCCGGAGTGCCACGCTCGTTCACTTATATCAGTGCATTCGTAACAAACTAACCTTCAATTCGATCAAATAAGTCTCACGTCGCAAATGAGCAATTACATTTTTTGTTGACCTCCATTACAAAACTCCTCACTTTGTAGGCTTATTGTCGTGGACAGATTTTGGGCAGAGTAAACCGTCTTGCTTTGCCTCTTCCTCTCTGCTTACCCCGTATTTTGGGCCAATGACTGTATTGGGCCTCTCAGTCTAAGGTCAGGAAGAGCGCCTTCTCATAGCTGATTGGTTGACACAGTAACTAGTTAATTCTAACTTTGTAATGAGGTTTTAGATGGTTACTGTAACATTATTTTTTACACTTCAGTAAAGTGTATCGGATTGGTTCATATTTGCTGAGTGAATCATATTTTTTTGCTCTCATTTTGGCATGTGTTTTGATAATGCACTCTTGGTTCTAAAGTGATATTACAACAATACTATTCGGCCTATCCCTGGGAAATTGTTTTTCTTCGAGGCTAATCATCATCAGTTATAAGTAATTGAACATAAGATCTCTGTGATTAGTTTTACTTTGTCCCAAATATACAGCAATAGCCTATCCCATCTCATTATATTGAGTAAGTAATAGCACATATCCTATACTGTTTAGAACAGTAGTTCAAACGTGCACATTTGGAAACTTAGATATAGACCGTCTCTGAAGAATATAAGATTGATGGTATATATTTGTAGGAGTTGAGAACAGGTAGGCTAATACAAAACACATCTTAAAATGTCTGAATTCAGAAAGAAAATGTATCGACTAGTCCTCATCAATGGAGAGGAGAATAATTTTAATTCCATTTGAACTGAATACATATTTATCTGCTAGGTCTAAGTAACATGAATAATGTATGTAGGCCTACATTATTTCATATTTGCATACCCGTGCATCAAAAAAGTAAGCATGCAGTTTTGAATTAATAAATACTAGCTCCATGGTTGGGGAATATAATAGCTCATTGATGTTCATTAGTCTAATAAACTATAGCAAATTTATATGATGACACCATAATACATATGCAGCCTTCGGTATTATTGGCTGCTATTGAGTGTCCAAACAATTTAGGCTACCTTCGTCCTCAGTCTCCAGCCTCATGTGAGGTTCACTCATTCCGCCTGTGTTTCTGGGTATGCGCTGTTGTGCTTGTTTATCTCAGCAGCAAACCCTGCAGTGTTCTCCATCCAAAATGGCTGCGGAGGAGGAGAGCAATAGCAGAGCTCCATGTCTCAATTTCTCCAGTCCCGGACCGCTGGGTAATGCTCAGCCGAGCAACAACGCTCATTCCTCGCCCGCTACAAATGAGGGGTCAGCGGGTGCAACTGGAGGGGCACCACGGACAGCGGGACACTCAAACCCTCAACCAGGCCCTGACCGTGGCGGTGGCACCGATGTCAGAGTAGAGCATTCCCCGAATAGGCAACACACTACGCCACAGTCAGCGAGTCAGAGTGCCACGGCTGCCCGGGCACCGACAGTCGCAGGAGGAGCTGCGACAAACATGACAGCATCCTCCGTGGAGTCCCCGAACATTCCATCCTCACTTCCCAGTAGCCCTGCATCTGCGGCCGTATTGGTTTATCGGGAGCCAGTGTACAACTGGCAGGCCACAAAAAACACCGTGAAAGAAAGGTTTGCGTTTCTGTTCAACAACGAGGTGCTGAGTGACGTGCATTTTCTGGTGGGGAAGGGAATGGGAGTGCAGCGGATACCAGCACACAGGTAAGCGATGCATGATTGTTAAAATATGCCTATTTTATATTTGCTTGTTTACAAATCATTAAATCTTTGCCTATTCATGCTTATGTATTCGAATAACCGCCTGTAGAATACATGCCCCAATATAAATGTTCTGCAGTGCCGAGGATGACCGTTGTGTTATATTGGGTGAGGTCGAGTGTAGGCTAGGCTTCGTCTGTTTCTAGTGATATATCCATGATATGCGCATGACCATTGCATGTTGGCAAATCATTGTGGTGGGTACGTACATGAATGCACCTCCTGGGCTAACAACTGACCAGGAAGACTACACTTATAAACACAAATTATCCAATACATTGATATATCCCTCCTAATAAACACGACCCCTTTTTCTCGGCAGATTTGCCCTTGCCGTAGGAAGTGCAGTATTCGATGCCATGTTCAATGGCGGTATGGCCACCACCTCCACTGAGATCGAGCTGCCAGACGTGGAGCCGGCTGCATTCCTTGCCCTGCTCAAGTAAGATTATAGAGAATACCTGTCTGGCACACCCTGTAAAGTAGCAACTACCCAGTTTAATCATTTTGATGTCTTTTAAGAATGAGCCAATTTAGGGGGTCTGTTTGTATCTTCAAGGTTAAATTCTGAATGTAGTGAAAATGCCTTTTTAAATTAACATATATCAAACGGTATTGACATTTTAATATCTTCAGATTGATACTGTAACTACACTACGAGGTATGTATGGGTTGTCTGACTGTCCAAACTGTTGCAAATCCAGGTTCCTGTACTCAGATGAGGTGCAGATCGGACCCGAGACTGTGATGACCACACTGTACACAGCCAAGAAGTATGCAGTGCCGGTCCTAGAGGCCCACTGTGTGGAGTTCCTCAAGAAGAATCTACGTGCTGACAATGCCTTCATGTTGCTCACTCAGGTAGCTAACGAGCTCACTGTTGCACTTCTGCTTGTAATGTATGGCCAAATCTCCAATTAATATCTCTATTTCCCTATACAGTGACATGGGATATAGGTTGTCATTGAGCGATTCCATGCCAGCATGGCCCAATAATATTTGTTGTGTATTAGATTGTTCAGGCAATTCTCACATATTAACTTAATATGGAGGAAGAATGTACAATATGCTTTTTACATTTGTAACACAACCATTTTTTTTTTGAAAATCATGATGAAAGTGTCATTTTTCTGCACTTTTTGGACACACCTACTCATTGCAGGATTTTTCTTTATTTTAAACTATTTTCTACATTGTAGAATAATGGTGAAGACATCAAAACTATGGAATCATGTAGTAACCCCCCAAAAAATTCAAAATATATTTTGGATTTGAGATTCTTCAAAGTAGCAACCTTTAGGCCTTTAAAAAAAATGATAGGGGTGATCAGCTTAATATTGTGGAAAGATTGTTGCTTCCATCAATGTAATTGTTTGCATCATTTCCAATCCCCCATATATTTTTTGGGTATATACAGTGGGGCAAAAAAGTATTTAGTCAGCCACCAATTGTGCAAGTTCTCCCACTTAAAAAGATGATAGAGGCCTATAATTTTCATAATAGGTACACTTCAACTATGACGGACAAAAATCCAGAAAATCACATTGTAGGATTTTTAATGAATTTATTTGCAAATTATAATGGAAAATAAGTATTTGGTCACCTACAAACAAGCAAGATTTCTGGCTCTCACAGACCTGTAACTTCTTCTTTAAGAGGCTCCTCTGTCCTCCACTTGTTACCTGTATTAATGGCCCCTGTTTGAACTTGTTATCAGTATAAAAGACACATGTCCACAACCTCAAACAGTCACACTCCAAACTCCACTATGGCCAAGACCAAAGAGCTGTCAAAGGACACCAGAAACAAAATTGTAGACCTGTACCAGGCTGGGAAGACTGAATCTGCAATAAGTAAGCAGCTTGGATTGAAGAAATCAACTGTGGGAGCAATTATTAGGAAATGGAAGACATACAAGACCATTGATAATCTCCCTCGATCAAGATCTCACCCCGTGGGGTCAAAATGATCACACGAACGGTGAGCAAAAATCCCAGAACCACACAGACCTAGTGAATGACCTGCAGAGAGCTGGGACCAAAGTAACAAAGCCTACCATCAGTAACACACTACACCGCCAGGCTCTCAAATCCTGCAGTGCCAGACGTGTCCCCTTGCTTAAGCCAGTACATGTCCAGGCCCGTCTGAAGTTTGCGACTGATCCGTTTAAAGGAAAGAATGAATGGGGCCATGTATCGTGAGATTTTGAGTGAAAACCTCCTTCCATCAGCAAGGGCATTGAAGATGAAACGTGGCTGGGTCTTTCAGCATGACAATGATCCCAAACACACCGCCCGGGCAACGAAGGAGTGGCTTCCTAAGAAGCATTTCAAGGTCCTGGAGTGGCCTAGCCAGTCTCCAGATCTCAAGCCCATAGAGGGAGTTGAAAGTCCGTGTTGCCCAGCAACAGCCCAAAAACATCACTGCTCTAGAGGAGATCTGCATGGAGGAATGGGCCAAAATACCAGCAACAGTGTGTGAAAACCTTGTGAAGACTTACAGAAAACGTTTGACCTCTGTCATTGCCAACAAAGGGTATATAACAAAGTATTGAGATCAACTTTTGTTATTGACCAAATACTTATTTTCCACCGTAATTTGCAAATCAATTCATTAAAAATCCTACAATGTGATTTCCTGGATTTTTTTTCTTCTAATTTTGTCTGTCATAGTTGAAGTGTACCTATGATGAAAATTACATGCCTCTCATCTTTTTAAGTGGGAGAACTTGCACAATCGGTGGCTGACTAAATACTTTTTTTACCCCACTGTATACACAGATACCTATATAGACATACATACTTTTTTTTAGAATATACCTTTATTATTCCCCGCAAACCCTACCAGCCCTCCCCCAATTGGAGTAAACTAATAAACAATAACACTTAGGCTTCTACCTTCAGTTTATACATCTTATACACATTTTACAGACACCAATCTATTTTACAATAGTTATATTTTGTTTGTTTTTAGTCCTTCCTCTATTTCTGATGTCCATCCAGTTTGATTTCTATTTGTAACTTTGCTATTTCACAACATTTCTGAACCTATATACATTTTACAGACCCCATATGTTTTACATTGGTTCTTGTTATTAGTCCCACCTTTCAGCTCCATTCAACCCCTCCCATCTATCTCTTAACACCATACATTTCTATTTGTCATATTTTATTCAACTGTGCTGTGATGCTTCACAGAAGTACTGAACTTTTCTATTTTCATAGCTTCTACAGATTGTAAATTAAAGATAAATAATTATTATATTATTGATTGCTTGACTATGGATTTTCAAATCACCCGTTATTGCTATCTGCAGCATTAGTTCTAGGCAAAAGTTGCAATTCTTCAGCCATTCCTGGACCTGTGACCAAAAACGAGCTACATAAGGACAATACCAAAGTAAATTATCTAATGACTGCCTCCTCACAGCAAAATCTGCAGAGCTGGGAATATTGTATCCCCCATATATATAAAACATTATATTGGTTGCAAGAATTTTGTATAGTAATTTAAATGGAAAAATGTTGAATCCGGCGTTTAGTTGGTTTTAATTTTGGGTAGAGCAGACATTTCCATATGTCTGTGTTATTTGCATGTGTGACAACTCCACCAGTCCTATTTATATCATTCACTAAAATAATACATTTTTTTAAATGTATTTTTTTATTCATTTTTTTTTGTTTTTGTTGTTTTTTTGTGTTTTTTTTTAATCAATATGTATATTTGAGTTTAACCATAATATTTGTTGTATTATTTGTTCTGTTTTTTCAGGTGGATTAAACTGAAATTGCAACCAACTTTCTAAGGCTTGTTTAAAAAATAACTATATTTTGGAGATTATTTCCTTTTCAAACAACCGAAGGTGAGCAGTTATAATCTGAATAAAGGGAAAAAGACCATTCTTGAACATGTGGTGAGACATTCCTACCAATTTACTAGAGAACCTGTTTGGATTTAAGTATAACTTTTTTTTTTGTATGACTGATGCCTGTAGTGAGAGGTCTAATAATATTTAAATATTTACTAATTTCTGTTCTTCGAATTCATATTCGTTATATAAATAGGCCCTTTTAATTTAGTCTGGCTTGCCGTTCCAAATAAAAATTGAATATTTTTTGTTCATATCATTTAAAAAGCAGGTCACTAGGTGCAGGCAAAATCATGAGCAAATAGGTAATTGTGATATGACTAAAGAGTTAATCGGGGGGATTTTTTTCACAAATAGACAGGTATTTTTCTTTCCAAGGTAGCAAGATCTTATCTATTTTTGATAACATTCTATAAAAATGTATTGGAGTGAGATCATTTCTTTCTTTTGGGATTTGTATACCGAGCCACCCTTTGCCTTGGCATTCTCTTAACCAGTCACCTGGAATGTATTTCATTTAACAGGTGTGCCTTGTTAATTTGTGGAATTTATTTCCTTCTTAAGCCAATCCATTGTGTTGTGACAAGGTAGGGGTGGTATACAGAAGATAGCCCTGTTTGGTTAAATACCAAGTCCATATTATGGCAAGAACAGCTCAAATAAGCAAAGAGAACAACAGTCCATCATTACTTTAAGACAGGAAGGTCAGTCTATCGGGCAAATTTCAAGAACTTTTGCAGTCGCAAAAACCATCAGGCGCTATGATGAAACTGGCTCTCATGAGGACCGCCATAGGAATGGAAGACCCAGAGTTACCTCTGCTGCAGAGGATAAGTTCATTAGTTACCAGCCTCAGAAATTGCACCACAAATAAATGCTTCACAGAGTTCAAGTAACAGACACATCTCAACATAGACTGTTCAGAGATTTGTGAATTAGGCCTTCATGGTCAAATTGCTGCAAAGAAACCACTACTAAAGGACAACAATAAGATAATGAAACTTGCTTTGGCCAAGAAACACGAGTAATGGACATTTAGACCAGTGGAATGTTCTATCCTTTGGTCTGATGAGTCCAAATTTGAGATTTTTGGTTTCAACCGCCATGTCTTTGAGACGCAGAGTAGGTGAACGGATGATCTCCGCATGCGTGGTTCCCACCGTGAAGCATGGAGATGGTATGGGGGTGCTTTGCTGGTGACACTGTCTGTGATTTATTTAGAATTCAAGGCACACTTAACCAGCATGGCTACCATGGAATTCTGCAGCGATACGCCATCCCATCTGGTTTGCGCTTAGTGGGACAATAATTTGTTTTTCAACAGGACAATGACCCAAAACACACCTCCAGACTGTGTAAGGTCTATTTTACCAAGAAGGAGAGTGAAGGAGTGCTGCATCAGATGACCTGGCCTCCACAATCACCTGACCTCAACCCATGAGTTGGACCGCAGAGTGAAGGAAAAGCAGCCAACAAGTGCTTAGCATATATGGGAACCCCTTCAAGATTGTTGGAAATGCATTCCAAGTGAAGCTGGTTGAGAAAATGGCGAGAGTATGCAAAGCTGTCATCAAGGCAGCTCAAGTCATCAAGGTGGCTACTTTAAATAACCTCAAATAAAATATATTTTGATAGAACACCTTTTTTTGGTATCTGCATGATTTCATAGTTTTGATGTCTTCACTATTATTCTACAATGTAGAAAATAGTACAAATAAAGAACCCTTGAATGAGTAGGTGTCCAACCTTTTTACTGGTTCTGTACATGTCCCCTGTAAGACTCAATGATCAATGAACCTTACATGATACAGACAACACCTTGGTGTCATTATAAGGCTAATATAGTGTGCTCTAAAATAGGGTGGTATGTGTTCATGGAATCGCCCCATAGGCTAGGATGTGATTTTGGGTGTCATTGGAAATGCAGACGATGTAATAACACGGTTATTACAAATGATAAGACTGAAAACCCAGTATTTTTAGCTTGTCGCGAGGTATGGATATTAGAATAGAGCAAGCGGTTGAACACAGTATGATCGCTGCCAGCTGTTTGCTAACACGGGTTGTTTGTTTCAGGCGCGGCTCTTTGACGAACCTCAGCTGGCCAGCCTCTGTCTGGAGAACATCGACAAGAACACTGTGGATGCACTCGCTGCTGAGGGCTTCACTGATATTGATCTAGGTAAAGTAAATTATGCTGCCTCTGTCTGTCTGTTTGTCTGTCAGTCACACACAATAAGGAAAGGGGCATCGGGGATTGTCTTCAGACAAAGGACACGTTCTGAGCATGATGTGAGATCTGTCTGTCTGTCAGTCACACACAATAAGGAAAGGGGCATCGGGGATTGTCTTCAGACAAAGGACACGTTCTGAGCATGATGTGAGATCTGTCTGTCTGTCTGTCAGTCACACACAATAAGGAAAGGGGCATAGGGGATTGTCCTCAGACAAAGGACACGTTCTGAGCATGATGTGAGATCTTGTCTCCTGTAGACACACTGGTGGCGGTGCTGGAGAGGGACACTCTGGGGGTGCGGGAGGTACGTCTGTTTGGGGCTGCGGTGCGCTGGGCGGAGGCAGAAACCCAGAGGCAGCAGTACCAGCCCACTCCGGAGAACAAGCGCAAAGTGCTGGGCAAAGCCCTGGTCCTTATCCGCTTCCCTCTCATGACCATCGAGGAATTTGCTGCAGGTAGCTCACACCACTGTGGTTATTTCCTGTCTTATGTCCTGACACCATCTGTCTATTAACAACAAAGTTACACGCTATGAAAGGCACTAACCACGAGCTAAACCGAACCGGGAAATGTAGTCCCTTTTCCATATTGGGATTTTAGTATTTTGAGCTAAACCGAACCGGGAAATGTAGTCCCTTTTCCATATTGGGATTTGAGTATTCTGTGTGTATGTACGTATATATATGCCTGCATTTCTACTTGGTAGGTCCAGCCCAGTCTGGTATTCTTAGTGACCAGGAGGTGGTGAGCCTGTTCCTTCACTTCACGGTGAACCCCAAGCCTCACGTGGAGTTCATCGACCGGCCTCGCTGCTGCCTGCGGGGGAAGGAGTGCAGCATCACACGCTTTGGACAGGTGGAGAGCCGCTGGGGCTACAGCGGGACCAGTGACTGTATCCGGTCAGTACACATACACCAATGACTACATATAGACAGTGGCTGACTTGGGCAGGAGCTCATCGGAGCTGAGTACCGGCACCTCAAATGTTCTACTGTTTGAGCTCCTGTTCCTCTTGTTCGAATATTAGCTCAAAAGTATTGTGGAGCTCCTGCACCTAAATAAAAACAGTACTACATATAGACAAATTGAGTACCGGCCTCTATTTCAGACCAAGTCGAGCACTGCATACAAAGTATCTCAATTCAGTAAAGGTTTACCTTCTATATCCTTTTCTGCCTTTGCTAGGTTTTCAGTGAATCGGAGGATATTTGTGGTTGGATTTGGCCTCTATGGTTCGATACATGGTCCTACAGACTACCAAGTCAATATACAGGTAAAGAGGAATAACATATACTAGTTACAGTGGGTGCTGTGTAGAAAACATACTTGGGTAGTTAATGTTACTGTAAAATATATTTTGTTATGATTTACCTGGGTATATAAAGGTAAAAGTGAAGTCTGACCGTTGGTCTCGCTCTTCAAGGTCATTCACACAGACAGCAACACTGTCCTGGGTCAGAACGACACAGGCTTCAGCTGCGATGGTTCCTCCAACACATTCCGGGTCATGTTTAAGGAACCAGTGGAGATCCTGCCCAGTGTCAACTACATCGCGTGTGCCACCCTCAAGGTACAGCAGAAGATGCTCATTTCATCTACCACCACCATAACTTATTTTTTTTTTATACAAAAAATGCTGTACATTGTAACCGCTCAGTTTTGAAGTACATATTGAATACAATAAGTAAGCATACAGCTACACCACAATTATCCATGTCTTTCAGGGACCAGACTCGCACTATGGCACCAAAGGAATGCGTAAAGTGACCCACGAAGCCCCTGCCACCGGCACCAAGACCTGCTTCACCTTCTGCTATGCTGCAGGAAACAACAACGGCACTTCAGTAGAGGACGGACAGATCCCTGAGGTCATCTTCTACACATAATGAATCTCCTCTGACCTCCCAACCAAGGACTGGCTATATGTGGGTCCCAAATGACACCTTATTGCCCATATAGTGCAAAGTAATACTTCAGGCAATAGTACAGCGCCTCTATTCCTCATTAGTCTTTACTACTGCTACACTTCATCAAAGGGTTGACCTCTAAAGCTGGTTACACAGGCAGACTAATTCAATAATTTTTTCCACTAATTGGTCTTTTGACCAATCAGATCATTGTGATTGTTCAAAAGAGCAAGTAGTGGAATATATCAGAATTGTGTAAAATCAGCCTATGAATGGTAAATCTAACCAGGACCTGGTTGTTACAAACTTCTGATATTCATGTTGGATCTTTATGCATACAGTATTGAAGTGGACTTTAGTTCAGTGTTTCCACCAATAAGCACACTTGATTCAACTTGTCAACTAATCAAGCCCCTGAGTTGAGGTGTTTGTCGAGGGCTACAACAAAAATGTGTGTTAGGGATACCCAAGGACTGGAGTTGGGAAATGCTGCTTTAGTGGTTGTGTCCATCTTTCCTGTCTAGACTGATGTGAAGGAAATAAGTAATGTCAAGTAATTAACAGATGAGAATTCTGTGGAAAATGTCTACCCATACCTCAGTGAAAGAAAGTTCCCAAATGGTTGCTAGGTTTAATCTTAGCCGCTTCCAATGGCTGTGTAGAATTGTGAAAGCGCCGAAATTGAATTACTTTTTCAATTGATAAAATGATTTAGTTGCACTGATGCACTTTGACAGGAAACTGACAATTAAACCCTGCCTGCAAGTTCACTATATTATAAAATGGAGTAATCCCTGAAATAAATAGAAATTCAATACATTTCAGGAACTGTTGGCCTACCTGGTGAATCACATGTTACTCTACCAGTATAGTGAACCAAAATTGGAATAGATGAAAATGAACAATTGTCATTTAATGTATGGTGAATTGAAATTCAAAAGTTGAGTTTACCACTGCTTTAGTTAGCTTAGACCTGTAAATAGTAAAATAAGCAAGGGTCTTGTTTTGGGTGCCATTCTGTGGAGCTGTAGTGCCAGGAAGGCATGTTTGCCGTCTCATTTTTCATGCAAGTTTGAGAGAAATTTGTACATACTTAATTGCATGCTTGCAAAATGCAACATAAGTTGATTAACTTTTCTTGTCTAGGTATTACCACCTGCGTGGCAGGAGGCAATTGCCTAAGGTGCCCATAAAATGGTACCAAACAATCAAAGCAATCTCAAATTAAAAACACGAGTCTGGCTAATGTACATTGTAAATAAAATGTTCAGATTAAACAAGTCTGTCACAATATAATGGGTTTGCCAAAGCATACATGTTATGGATGTCAGGTCCACTAACATGCTTTAAAGATAGACTAAGCTGTGTTAGGCATTTTCAGAACCACTTCAATTTGAAATGAGGGACAGGGCATGTTGTATGAACAAAGTCCAATAAAACGAGCAAACTAGTATATGAAACATGAATATTGATCCAGTTGTTTCACTGGCGTGTTACCGGTAAGGACAAACTTCCCCCACCCTTTCCCAATGAAAGCCCAACCACAAGTTTTTATTTTCCATTTTTAATATGGTTTACAATTCATAAATTCTTGACAAGGTCTTGACTTTTCTTTTGGCAAATGTTAGTGCTCATGGTGATCTGTACAGTCCTGTTCCTCGGTATTGGAAGGGGGTGGAAATGAGGCAGGGGAATGAGAGGGTAGCCTTTTACAATTTGTCCAGGTAGTTGTCCAATGCAGGAATGCCCTCCTTGAGCCCCTTACGTTTACGGGTGTCAGCCACAATCTGAGAGATTTTGGTGGTAGAGTCCTGTGGATCTCCCTGGAGGATCTGCCAGTGGTCAAACACACACTGGGGGAAGGCTTGGCCACCAGTGTTGGAACGCAGGTCAGCTGTGAAACCTGGAGCAAGAGCACAGGTATTAGCATACAAGGTTTTACACACACAGAAGGGCTGCAGATTTCCTACAACAGGGAATCATATAGCCCTGGTAAATGCATATGTGAAGAAGGTCAAAGTGGACTGCAGTTGGTGAGTTGCTCACCGAAAGACTCGTTGACAGGTAGGTAAGCCTTGACGATGAACATGGGGGTCCCCATGACCTGGGACTCCTCGAACACGTGACCGCGCTTCCTGTTCAACACACCGTAGATGCCTCCTACCACCTGCTCAGGACACTGCAGGGAAAAACGAGGTTAACATTGAAAACTATGGTTAATGCCAACAGGTATGCATGCAAAAGCTGTGCAGTTCAAGGTTCTAGAATTGTAGCATTTTCTAGTCAACTTCCATTAGCCTCTAGTTGCAAGCTCATTTGTACATTCAGGTCTCAGATATTGTGGTTTATGGGTTTATCCATCACTTGTTCAGCGTGGTGCATGATTTCTCATCATAGACCTTTTCCTTATTGAAATTAAATATATAACAGGCATTGTGAATTGTAAGCCTACCTGAATCTCCACCAGGTAGACAGGCTCCATGAGTCTTGGCTGGGCTGTAAGTTGGCAGGCATACAGCACTCGGCGGGCTGTGGGAATGATCTGACCACCACCACGGTGGATAGCATCTGTGTGGAGGGTCACGTCATGGACGTCAAAGCGGACAGCACGCATGTTCTCTTCACACAGGGCACCCTGGAAACATATTTAAGGTATTGAATCAAGTACTTTAAGTTGTGTGACAAATCAATATCCTCACTCTGAAAATTACCCTTTTTGTTTTCCTCACCACAATATGCTGTATCTTTGAAAATTGGTTTGCTGTTTTAAAGTCAGACAAATTCTGCCCAAGGAAAAACTACATCCACAAATCTTGCGCACCTCCTTAACGGCCCACTGGAAGCCGGCCACCACGCTGTCCTTGATCTCATTCAGGTACTGGACTCCCTTGGTCACGTCCATCAGCAGGTTGGGGCCGGTACCGTCAGGGCCGAAGCACCAGATCTTACGGGCCTCAGACACATCCCACTCGTACTTGTCGGCCAGGAAACGGGCACGGATCTTCAGCTCTTGTCTGGCGCTGACGTCGCCCTTCTCGATGTCCTCAGCCAGGCCGTCAGGGAAGGGACGGGCCTTCATGTACAGACGGTTGTGTTTGTTTGGGGACTTGGATAGGCACATCTGGTCAGACTCCTCGGACACAGTCTCCCTGTAGGAAACCACCGGGTCTGATTTCTGAGGGGGGAGAGGGATGTTTATTAAATACTGCGACAATTGTAGAAGGGATCATGTAGAGGCATGGATGACTAGTGTACCTTCAGTGGAATGCAGGCATGGTCCTCCTCCAGATCCTTCAGGCAGATCTCCAGATGCAGCTCGCCAGCTCCAGCGATGATGTGCTCTCCAGACTCCTCAATGATACACTGCACCATGGGGTCAGACTTGGCCAGACGCTTCAGGCCCTCCACCAGCTTGGGCAGATCAGCAGGGTTCTTGGCCTCGACAGCTACTCTCACCACAGGGCTGACGCTGAACTTCATCACCCTCATGTTATGGGCCTGCTCAAAGGTAGTGATGGTACCGGTCTTCACCAGGTACTGGTCCACTCCAACCAGACCAACAATGTTCCCGCATGGCACGTCCTCGATAGGTTCAATGTAACGTCCCATCATCAGAATGGTCCTAATGAGGAAAGGGAAAGTCAGTCGATAGATCAATACTGGGCAAGAGTTTATACAGCATCTACGATGTTAGTCTTGAATGCGCCTTGGGCACACTGCATGGTCACAAACTTACATGTCCTTCATAGATTGCGCAAGACAAACAAAGTATGGTCATTTGAAGTGTACCAACCTCTGAATTGGTTTGAGGTAGAGGTCCTCCTTCTTTCCAGGGGTGAAGTTTGGTCCCATAATGCGCACCTTCTGGCCAGAGGACACGCAGCCGGAGAAGACGCGGCCAAAGGCGTAGAAGCGACCCTTGTCGGTGGTGGGCACCATCTTGGAGATGTACATCATCAAAGGAGCCTTGGGGTCACAGTTCTTGATACCTAAGGTGAAACTGTTGGGTTAACAGACCGGTATACAGTACCTTCCAATTCCCCAGATGAAGGAAACGAGACCGAGGCAGTAGCCTTACCCATGGCAGCTTCATCGTCACCAGGTCCTTCATAAAGCAGCTCACAGCGGTACTTCTGGGCGGTGACGGGGGAAGGCAGGTGGATGGTGATCATCTGGAGCAGGGCCTCTCCGGCTGGCAGCCAGCGACGCATCACAGCCTTCAGCAGGGGCTTCCCCTCCTTCTCCTTGTCCTCATTGTCCAGCTTGATGTCCAGCTTCTCAATCAGCTTGGCCGTCTCCTCTTTCTTGAAGTTCATGATGGCATCGAAAACCTATAACAGAAACAGCAGTAAAACTTAATGGGTGGACAACAAAATATAGAGGAGATCATATGGGGAGAGGTAACTATAGCCTTCACCATGCATGTCAGACTGAAGCTTATCATCACTGGACAATCAGGTCAAAGTGAAGAATGTTTATGTCATCACTTATATGCATAAAGCTCTAAACAGCTTTCCTGGTCAGATAGATACATTTCTGGTGTGTTTCACCTGACCAAACTGAAAACATTGAAAGTCATGTCCCCACTCACCTTGAAGATGGGGTCCAGCACAAGCTGAGAAAACGTACGCGGGAGCTTCTTTCCATCAGGTCCGGTGGCCGACTTGCTGAACTTGCCAGTGGCAGGGTCAAAAAACCTGCAGGGGAGGAAAGTCACTGTTTAACTACACAGCAAACGTGACATGTACCAGACAATCTTAATCAGTAGCCAGTTCTGGAAAACGTAGCGGCGGACTATAAGGTGGACAGTAAGTGGTCCTCACCTTTCACCCCACAGCTTCTTCATCATGTCCTCCACCTTCTTGCAGCGCTCTGCTGGTCCTAGTTGGGCATCACCCTTGGCAGCAAACTTCATCACGTACATCTCAGCAAACTGCTTCAGGGTGAAGGCCCATCCGTGAAGTCCGGACCCAAAGCCAACAGTTCCAATGACTGGGTCAATCTGTGAAACAATAGTCATTATTTTGACTGCACCTTTGGTCACTACGTGGGGCAGGTTGATACCAAGCAGCTAGTATTCTATTTACAGAGAAATGCTTTCAATATTCATGCAAACTGCAGTGTTGCCATTGGATGCAAAACAGAACTGGAATAATGACAACTTCATAAGTGATATTAAACCATTTCTGGCAATGCACTACACAGCCAAAATAAGTTGCTTACCATGATGGCGCCCATGGGACCACCCTCATCCTCTCCGTAGGTGGCGATGATGACGTTCACATTCTCCACGATGCGCTGGAAGGTCTGGAACAGATCTTCTGGCTCCAGCTGCAGCTCCAGCAGGGCCCGGTCCATCTTATTCATCATCAGCACAGGCTTGATACGCTCAGCAATGGCCTGCCTGAGCACAGTCTCGGTCTGCACACACACACCTGGGCATAGAAGGACAAGAGCAGATAGTGAGTTCGGAAAATGTTGAAAACAAATGGATTGGTTTGTTTGGTTGACTGGCTCCTTCTCCTTTTTGTAATATACCTCATAATCACGGAACCTAGCATCAATATGACATCCTGTATGACAGATGTCTGAAAATAAAGAAATACTTGTTCACAAATTATAGAACACGCCACGTTTTTCTATTACAGAAATCAAAGCATAATTGTGTCAGATATAACTAGGGCGCTAGTCCGCTTTCTTACCTGACACGCAGTCCACAACAACCAGGGCCCCGTCAGTGACACGGAGAGCAGCTGTGACCTCAGAGGAGAAGTCAACGTGGCCTGGAGAGTCAATCAGATTGATGAGAAACCCAACACCATCTTTGCACTGCTTGATGAAGGCCATGTCGTTCTCCGAGAGCTCGTAGTACATTGAGATGGCGCTGCAGGGAAGGACATTGTGTTCTTAGTCTACAATAGTAGGAAGTATCACTCCTGCTTCTGGCCAGTCAGGGAAAATGTGCACAAGTACCCTAGTGGACACTCACGTTGACTTGATGGTAATGCAGCGCTCCTGCTCGTCTTTTCGTGTGTCGGTGAAACGGGTCTCTCCGGCACGGGAACCTGCGATGATACCAGCCTTCGACACCAGCGAGTCTGTCAGGGTGGACTTACCATGGTCGACGTGCGCAATCACAGACATGTTACGGATGTTGGACTTCTTGTCCATGATGGCACGGATTTGGTCTACGGTAAAGTTTACCTATGGGAAAATGGTTTATTAGTCTAGTCTTCCTTGTCCTTCCACATGGTTAAAAAGGTATAAGTCTAAATATTGAGTAGTATAAACAGCCTAGAGTTTCACCATAGTACTCTTTTCCCCCTTCCACATGACCATAAGGACATCAAACTGGGAACTTATATTAATGTAATAATGTAGCTAGGCGGTGTAACAAAGGTACATTTGCAAATTCTCGTTATAAACGGTGGAATGCACAACACAATACCATTGTGGCAGATGTGAGGCACTGAAAGCTGATGCAATTGAATTGCCAATGCGGACCTGGCAGGCAAACAATCATGAGCGATCATCATAGCCGACAGGACTTTATTAGCTGGCGTCATGCTTTTAGTATTTCAATGCCAGGCAATCAAAAACTGCCAAACTGAGGTAAATCATGGTGCATACAGGATGGCATTGAGCCCAAGGTCGGACATTTGACTAGAAAACGCTATGCAACCTGACAAAAGTAATGTAGCTAGCAACGTTAGGCCTCGACGCAGTTAACATAAATATATACACAAGTCAGCTAGCTAACTACACCTGCATTTAATAGCACAAAGTAGGTAGTGCACTAACTAGATAACGTTAAAACATCCGCTGTTCCTTCACTGCAAACAGCAGACTTCAATTCGATCACAACCATCATGAGCAAGACAAGCGCTCAGACACCGCACCCTGGCCGAATAGGCCACGTGTACAGCTAGTTACGACCTTCGGTCAACATAACGTTAGCCGGTTAACTAATGAGTTAACACCGACACCGTTTACGTCGCTGGATACGGGACAAATACATTTAACGTAACTAAAAGATAATTAGGACAATTCGACGTGGCCAATATTGCAATGTAAGCTACATGACAATCGACTGCCAAGAGAACAATACGAGACTGGCCGGCATGGCATCGACACGTAGGTAGATGCTAGAACCTAACTGGAAGGGCATGGCAGGTACAGGTAGTCTCTTTGACATGGGATGATTCTAATTTTGGTTTCGGCACTGCTGTGCGGGAAGATGTTTGTTCACCAATTTTTTGTAAAAAAAAAAAAAAAATGGGTGCCATATTGTTCCAAACCCAAGTCACCGCATACGATCATCCGAGTTTAAACAATCGATATACTTAAAAGTCATACACTGAAGAAGCAGATACCACGATCACACTATTCCCCAAAATAAACTAACTAGCTAACTCACCATTTTGACGGATGGTTGTGGATTCGCTTAGTGAAAACGAAGACACACGATATTACACTGCCCACCTCACGAGGGCTTAGGCAGGGAAAAGACTGGGTTACGTCAACAGGAACGGTTTTATACTGCTGGCGTGCTTCGTGACGACGTACCGTGACACGCTCTGTATAAAGCGGGGTACTTTGGCTTTTTGAGACAACTTCTCTGCTTAACATTTGTAGCTAGCATTTTACGCTGGTGGGCCTACAAGCTTTGACGAAATATTTATACTGATACGAAATTAGGCCGAATCAACATCCAGACATCAAGCAAAGAGTAATCGCTTGTGCGCCACACCTAGGTGCAAAAATAGACTGCTGACTGTTGTACACATCCGCTTTTCTTCTTCGTTGAGGTTTGACGGTGGTTGGCATCCAATAAATGTTGCATTACCTCCACCTACTAGATTGGAGTAAATAACTCCCTTATACTTTGCTTGAAAAAAACAAGTGAACAAATATCCTACCATCTAACACTCACCAACAAATAAAATAAAAATAGAGTAGGGTGGTGTTTTATTTATCTTTCACATGTATTTAGTCCTACTTCAGGCCAACAGCCTGAAAGGACAGGACACCACCACCCATAAGCTTGACACCTGTAACAACGTAATGTATTTGGCATAAAAGCTTGTACAGGATAACTTATATATCCTAACATCACTTTGGGCCCCCGAGTGGCGCACAGGTCTAAGGCACTGCATCTCAGTGCATAGAGGCATCACTGCAGTCCCTGGTTTGAATCCAGGCTGCATCACATCCGGCCGTGATTGGGAGTCCCATAGGGCGGCACACAATTGGCCGGGGTAGGCCATCATTGTAAATAAGAATTTGTTCTTAACTGACTTGCCTAGTTAATATTTTTATGTATCACACTCTGTAACTCTTCTGTAACTCCTCTTCTGCCACCAGCACACATTTCTACAACTTACATTCTATACCTGCAGTACAGTTGATAACCATTGCTATAAATGCTAAAAATCCAATCTTACTGAAACATATTGACTTATCCCTCTTTATTGGTACAGATCTACTACTCACACCACTCCTCTCAGGATCCCCCACCCTTGAACCATCTTCCTCTACTTTCTTCACTGCCTCAGCATACGACACCTTCTGCACTACTCTAACCCTGGAAACCTCAACTTGCCTCTCTCGCTCTGACATTTCTGATCCTCAGCTCCATGGGCACACCTACAAGTAACACATACCACTACTTTCCTGAATGCTACACATTCCTTTGTCTCATGCCCTTCTGTTCACTTCTCACACTTAGAAACCTCCCTCCTACACACTGCTGCTACATCCCCATAAGCTTGACACCTGTAACAACATAATGTATTCGGCATAAAAGCTTGTACAGGATAATTTATAGATCCTAACATCACTTTGTTGGGCAAGACTCAACATCAAAACAACGACTCTTCTGTTTCACCACTCTCATCACCCTGTCTGCGTCACACCAAACAACAGCATCACAAACACCGGGAATCTTCTCCTTCAGTTGGTCAACTTCACATTTACCCCTACCCCAGTAATCACTCCTTTCAATGGCACCCTTTTCTTGAGAGCAAAACAATTCATATCTCTTGCCCCCATTCGTTTAACACGGAGCGCCTGCTCCTTCTGACCAGCAAAAACACAAACAATTCACACAAGACCACTTCTGGTTACCCTCACCGATTCCACAGCACCCTACTCTGTTTTCACCCCCCCTGAAACCACACATGGATCAGCCACAGACTCATCTTCATCCTGACCTTCATTAGAAGCTTCGGGCTCCAAGAACTTCAACACACCTACCAGCTCCGATAATTCACCCTCATTCACTTCCATTGCTCCTCCTGTCTTCAACTCACTCTGCTTACACTTTCTACCATTCTTTCTTTAATTAACAAACCATCTCCCTTTTCCCCGCCGTTTTTAACCGACTCAAGCCCACCCTCTTCCTCCCTCTCTCTCTCTCTCTTAGACCTCCTCTGCCTCTCTTTTTCCCTCCATTCCTCCTCCGTGTTCCAAATACATGTCTCCTTATGATAATACTGCACTTCTCCTGACATACATCTTGTTCTTGCCTTCTCAAGCGGCGCCATTTAACCGGTTGCCACAATCTCTGTACAATCAGCATGATCCCCTCGGGATGTAGTGCTCAACAGTGCATCCCACTTGTAAAGCAGCTGCTTCATCTTGATGTTCTCTATCTGGTGTCCTTGGGACATTCCGGATGTTCACATCCGCTCTTACCCGACCTGACCTGACTTGGTAGGCCAGATATTACATTCTTCTTCTTCTTTAAAGTTTTATGACCGACTACACCTATTGGTGTATTGCCGCCACCTACTGTACGGTGAACTGAAACAGAAAATATTCTATTGCGGGAAGGGAGGGGCAACATAATACAAAATACAAAAATCAAACAACCATCCCACTCCTTCAGTCACATTCAAACCCAGGCTCTGGTGCCTATGAGGAGGGAGCATGTATCGACAGGATTCCTTGTAATGCAACAAAAATCCCTGAGTCCCCAAAAACGCTCAGCCGCACTCACAATAATGCCTATTTTCTCCTATTTCCTCTCCTTTTGCGTTGACAACCAAAGTAAGAAACACTACAAAGCCCACATTCTTAACATGCAACATGTCAGGATCCCTCTGTTGACAATGAATATCATTTTGTGCCTCTACTCCTACTACCACAACTTCTTAAACTTCACACCTTTGTTCCACTGTTCTCAACGCCTCTGGATAGGAGACATTCTGGACAGCCCTTATTCTTCTTTCTCTGTCTCCTTCACTGGAACAGGACACTTCAGAAATGTGGCTACATGTTCACCACCACAATTGTAGCATTTAGGCTCAGCCAGCATATAATACCCCTCGCATCTAAATACACTTGACACATGACCAAATCATTTACATTTATCACACTGTATGGATTTGGGCACAAAGGCTCTCCCAGGGAATCTCATGTAACCCAAATACACGTGAGAAGGAAGAGACTCTTCATCAAAAAAACAATAGAATGGATAGAGTGGGCTTCCTTGCATTTGCTTCTAGCGCCATCCCAAAGATAACACCCTTGGTATGCGCCCTGTTTCGAAGATCCACACGACGCATTCTATTCTGACATCGTCTTGAGACATGGAGCACGCACCTTCTGTTCCATAGAGACACACAAAAAGCAAAATAAGCCCACTTCTCGTTATTCTCTACGACGCCACCTCATCCAACACATCCACAATTTTAATAGAGACTTCAAACAGATCTCCCACGTAACAACATCGATCGAAAACCCTTACGATTTTGTTGTGGATTCAGTGTATTCACTCAAATTCGCATACCACCCCAACAGGTCCACAGAGGACGCAATCTCAATTACACTTCATACTTCCCTCTCCCACCTCCAAAAGGGGAAATAACTGTGATAATTCTGTTCATAGACTACAGCTCAGTGTTCAACACCATAGTCTCCTCCAAACTCATTACCAAGCTGGGGACCCTGGGACTGAACTCCTCCCTCTATAACTGGACTTCCTAACGGGACTGCCCCAGGTGGTGAGGGTAGGCAACAACACCTCCGCCACACTGACCCTCAATAGGGGGCCCCTCAATGGTGTGTGCTTAGTCCCCTCTTATACTCCCTATTCACCCACAACTGCGTGATCACGCACAACTCCAACACCATCATCAAGTTTGTTGACAACATGAAGGTGGTAGGCCTGATCACCGATGGCGATGAGACAGCCTACAGGGAGGAGGTCAGAGACTTGACAGTGTGGTGCCATGACAACAACCTCTCGTTCAACATCAGTAAGACCAAGGAGCTGATCGTGGACGACAGGAGAAAGAGGGGAGAGCACACCCCCATCCACATCAACAGGGTTGAAGTGGAGCGGGTTGAGAGCTTCAAGTTCCTTGGCGTCCACACCACTAAGGACTGAACAGGGTCCACACACACCAGCACAGTTGTGAAGAGGGCATGACAGCACCCCCCCCCCCCCCCCATGAGGCTGAATAGATTTGGTATGGGCCCTCGGATACTCAAGTTCTACAACTACGCCATCGAGAGAATCTTGACAAATGGTCCCCACAAGAATAGATAAACACACACACACACACACACACACACACACACACACACACACACACACACACACACACACACACACACACACACACACACACACACACACACACACACACACACACACACACACACACACACACACACACACACACACACACACACACACACACACACACACACACACACAGAGAACTGAACAGGGGAAAAAACATCACAACATCAGTCAGGGTAGCCTAGTGGTTAGAGCGTTGGACTAGCAACCAGAAGGTTGTGAGTTCAAACCCCGAGCTGACAAGGTACAAATCTGTCGTTCTGCCCTTGAACAGGCAGTTAACCCGCTGTTCCCAGGCCATCATTGAAAATAAGAATTTGTTCTTAACTGACTTGCCTGGTTAAATATAGGTAAAATAAATAAAAAATCAGAATAGATTCCATACACTAAGTACACAAAATATTAAGAACATGACAAGGACTGACCAGGTGAAAGCTATGATTCCTTATTGATGTCTCTTGCTGAATCCACTTCAATTAGTGTAGATTAAGGGGAGAAGATTTGTAATCCTTTAGACAATTGAGACATGGATTGTGTATGTGTGCCATTCAGAGGGTGAATGGGCAAGACAATAGATTTAAGTGCCTTTGAACAGGGTATGGTAGTAGGTGCCAGGTTCACCAGTTTGTATCAAGAACTGCAATGCTGCTGGATTTTTCACGCTCAACAGTTTCCTCTGTGTCAAATCAAATCAAATTTATTTACATAGCCCTTCGTACATCAGCTGATATCTCAAAGTGCTGTACAGAAACCCAACCTAAAACCCCAAACAGCAAGCAATGCAGGAGTAGAAGCACGGTGGCTAGGAAAAACTCCCTAGAAAGGCCAAAACCCAGGAAGAAACCTAGAGAGGAACCAAGCTATGTGGGGTGGCCAGTCCTCTTCTGGCTGTGCCGGGTGGAGATTATAACAGAACATGGCCAAGATGTTCAAATGTTCATAAATGACCAGCATGGTCCAATAATAATAAGGCAGAACAGTTGAAACTGGAGCAGCAGCACGGCCAGGTGGACTGGGGACAGCAAGGAGTCATCATGTCAGGTAGTCCTGAGGCATGGTCCTAGGGCTCAGGTCCTCCGAGAGAGAGAAAGAAAGAGAGAAAGAGAGAATTAGAGAGAGCACACTTAAATTCACACAGGACACCGAATAGGACAGGAGAAGTACTCCAGATAAAACAAACTGACCCTGGCCCCCCGACACATAAACTACTGCAGCATAAATACTGGAGGCTGAGACAGGAGGGGTCAGGAGACACTGTGGCCCCATCCAAGGACACCCCCGGACAGGGCCAAACAGTGTCTCAAGAATGGTCCACCACCCAAAGGACATCCAGCCAACTTGACACAACTGTGGGAAGCTTTGGAGTCAACATGGGCCAGCATCCCTGTGGAATGCTTCCGACACCTAATAGAGTCCATGCCCAGACGAGCTGAGGCTGTTCTGAGGGCAGTTCCATACTACTTGTCAGACATAGAGAACTAATACTATATACTCATTGTTGGGTTTAGATGGGTGTGGGGTGTCCGTGGGTGGGTTTTGACAATTTCTTTGGGTTCCTCATGTCTCACTCATTGTTAGAAAAAAGTTTGGTCCAAATCGGATGTTAGTTATTATAATTACTGAATATATTCGTATGAATTAAAATTTTACTCTTATTATGATCTATCCTGATGCCTAGTCACTTTACCCTGCCTTCATGTACATTATACATTTTTACAGCTCTGCATCTTTGGGAAGGGCTCGTAAGCAAGCATTTCACTGTTAAGTCTACACCAGTTGTATTCGGCGCATGCGACAAATACAATTTCTTTTGAGTGTTCCTTTTAGAAGTATAACTTATACCCATAAAAATTTCACTTTTACGGGTGCGTTTACACAGGCAGCCCAATTCTGATCTTTGTATTTCTCACTAATTGGTCTGTTGACATATCACATCAGATCTTTTCACTGCAGCTCTTTTTCAGAGCAGATCTGATTGGTTGACTGACCAACTAGTGAAAAAAAGATCAGAATTGGGCTACCTGTGTAAAAGCAGCCTATTTTAGGCTAGATGGGACAGTTCACCTCAAGTAAAAGTTGGACTGCATTTTTGCCATTCCTCAAAAACCCTATAAAATAAAACTTATTCCTGATTTCTTTCAACTCATTTGGCTTCAATCACATTAAAAAAAAACATGTTGTGCATATCTTTCCCATTAATTCTAGATTGAGACCAGCATATCAGGGTAGATGTAATGCAGTGGTTAAGGGCTTGTAAGTAAGCATTTCACTGTAAGGTCTACACCTCTTGTATTCGGGAGCATGTGACAAATAGAATTTGATTTGATTTGGAAAAGGGAAGCAATAGATTAGAGTACACAATTTGAATTTGGTGATTTATCCCATGTAAAGTGAAAGCTATGGAACATTTGATTTGATTGTTAATATTGCATGACTGCCAGTTGCCACGTCACTTTGTCAAGTCTTCCAGCAGGTGGTGCCTCTGCCAAGAGTTCAGACCTCTTTCTGCATCATTATAGTGTTTCCACAGCATTCTAACTCTCTGTCTCTGAAGTACCGTACAACCTCTCTACCGGTCTGTGCTGTTACGTAAGGTATTATCTAATGATAGTACTTTAAGACATGGATTTATATAACAGAATGTCCTGTTCCATACCCAAAAGCCCATTACAGAGAAAAGTGACATATTTCATATTTTTAGAGCTGTTTTTAGCAGCATGACATAGTTTTAAATAACTTTTACGACTCCTTAGACTTCTAGATTTGAATCAATAGGCCTAAAGTCAGACAAACGTTTGAATATTTCAAGATTTACTTTCACTGAGATAAAGACATCTGGTTAATATGAAGGAATGTGCTTTATGCTGCTATTCAAAACATTGAATGTGATTGAAATCCCACAATGTGTATTGGACTCCCACTGACTGAGCGAGGAGTTGAACGCAGACTGACTATGATTGTGCAAAGACCATTCAAAGCCATTTAAGCCCAAGATTACACCCAGAAATCTACTCTTACTCAGTCTGCTAAGTGCTTTACTTTCATTCAAGTATTATTCAGACCAAACACACACTCAAGGTTATTTTTCATGATCTCTATTTAGGCTCCATTCACATTGTCATTCAGTCCTTCACATCCAGCCAATTGAACACCCACTTGCTTTTGACTCACACTCACAGTTGCTTTTGACTCACACTCAATGTTGCTTTTGACTCACACTCGCAGTTGCTTTTAACTCACAGTTATTTGTGTCAACATTTTAAGATGTCTATATATTTTTTTTATAAAATAATATTTGCACAGACCGTATTGTACCCATTGGATGTATGCTTTAAACAGACAACATGTGAACGTTTGCTTGTAGGAGCAATGACCGGTTACATCAACCCCATATCCGTAAGGGTAATCCCAAAGCCACAGAGCCTGAGAGTAGTGATATATTGTTTTTTTTTCATTCTGTTGTAACAATGTACAAGCGCAACTTGCAGGCTAAGAACAGGGTTTTGCCCTTTGGACCCATTCCCCATCAGATAGAGGAGCAATAATGATAACGTAATCCTGCCACAATATAAAGACCATCATGGTTATTGGCAGTCATCCTGTTGCAAACTGAACTGAAGACACAGCTAGCAGGACAGAGACAGACGAAAGGAAAGAATAACAGATATTTGAAATGATACAGTGAGCTAGGAGATTAGGTAGAGAGAAAAAAGGGTCAGGTTTTTTGGACATAATAGAACAGTTAGAAGTTGACAATTGTGAAGTTCACAACTCATAATTTCATGTATAACTGTCTATGAGAAACATGAATAAATGGTGGATAGCTTCACTGCTGTGTGTGCTTTATGAGCATAGTCAGGGCCTTGAGAAGTACTCACACCCCTTGACTTTTTCCACATTTTGTTGTGTTACAAAGTGGGATAAAAAATGTATTTAATTGTAATATTTCTGCGCCATTCCGTTTATTTTTTTATCCTGAAAAACTCCACAATTTTTTATGATTACAAGCATACCCACAACATATGAAAACAGGAAGAGTGGTACTCAGTAATGTGTTGTATTGGATTTGCCCCAAACATAACACTTTGTATTCAGGACAAAAAGTTCATTGCTTTGCCACATTTTTTGCAGTATTTGTCACGGTTCATGAATCCACTGCCTCCCTCTCTCTTTCTCTTTCTCTCTCTCTCTCTCTCTCTCTCCCTCCCGTGTTTGTGTGGGCGTGGTTCCCAATCTCGGCCTGATTGTCTGCGCCAGCTGGAACCACTTATCTTCCCTTTATATGTTCTGTAACCAGTGTTTCTTGTTGTCAGATCGTTGTTTCTTCCCTGAGGTTGTGTCGTGTGTCCGTGCGCTTCTCTTGTGTGGATTATCTGCTGTGCTCCTTCCTACTCATCCGGACACACTCCCCTGGTTTTCTCAGCACGCTATCATCGGAAGATGCGCCCGAGTCCCTGGGTCGGAGTCCGTCTGAGTACAGTCTGTCTGTCCTGTTGCTGCTGTGAACTATATTCATTAAACCATCGTTGCTTGCATCTTGCATCCGCCTCTGTATTGTTACAGAACGATCTGACCAGACCATGGATGCAGCGAGTTCAACGAGTCTGACCGAATTCATTTCCCGCAGTATCACGAGAATGGATCAACAAGAGGAGAACATCTCCAGCACAGGTCGGGCAGTACAAGCCCTTGCGACGCAGGTATCCCAGCTGACCCAACAATTGTAACATCTGAGGGGTTCCGCTGCGCCACCTACACCGGCAGTTCAACCCGCCCCGCCAGAGCCGGATTCCCAGCTAGAGCCACGGCTACCGACACCAGAGGGTTATTCAGGTGATCCTGACTATTGCAGAGCTTTTCTTACGAGATGTTCCATGCATTTCTCATTGCAGCCACGGACCTTCAACCGTGAACAGTCTAAGGTAGCATTTGTACTCACACTGCTATCAGGCAAAGCGGCTCTTTGGGGAACGGCGGTGTGGGCGAACCAGGACCCATGCTGCACCTCTTTCCAGACACTCTCCGAGGAGATGAGAAGGGTCTTCAATCGGGCCGTGGCGGGTAGGGAGACGGCCAGACTACTCGCTGACCTTCGCCAAGGAGACCGTTCAGTATCGGAATACCCCATCCAATTCCGCACTCTGGCCGCAGAGTGTCAGTGGAACGAGGAGGCGCAGTGGGACATGTTCCTGCATGGACTGGAGGACCGGATCCAGAAGGAGATTTATGTTCTGGACCTTCCCAGGAGTTTAAATGGACTAGTGGAACTAGCCTTGAGGGTTGACGCTCGTCTGAGTCGTATTGGCCACCGAGCATGCCCTAACAGACCGTATAATGACACGGAGGGCTGGCATGCCAGCAGCGGGAACACGGCCAGTTCAGCCTCCGCTCACAAACCCATGCAGCTGGGAAGAGCTCGCCTCTCCCGGGAAGAGAGGGAGAGGCGGAGATCCCAAGGACTCTGTCTCTACTGTGGTAGAGCGGGCCACTTTATCCACTCCTGCCCGGTAAAAGATCAGGCCCGGTAGTAAACATGAGGCTACTATCGGGTGGTGTCACCACAGAGAAGACCTCATCATCTACTCTCCTCCCGGTAAGACTAAGATGGGCCACCCACACGCACGACACCCAAGCCTTACTGGACTCAGGAGCAGAGGGTAATTTCATGGACTTCAAGCTCGCTCACAAACTCCAGATCCCTATCACCTCACTCACGCACAAGATATCCGTCAACGCTCTCAATGGTCAAGAACTCCCCAACATTTCTCACACCACTGAACCTATCACACTCATCACTTCTGGCAATCACACTGAGACACTATCATTCCTACTCATGGACTCACCCCTTGCACCATTAGTTCTCGGCCACCCTTGGCTCACCCAACACAACCCCAGAGTTGACTGGGGTCATAACTCTATATCCATGTGGAGTAACAAGTGTCTTGAGTCCTGTTTAGTGTCTGCTTGTTCGTCTGTGTCTGATTCTGTGTTTCTAGAGGAGGCAGTGGATTTGTCTAACGTGCCCGTTGAATACCTTGACCTGAAGGAGGTGTTCAGTAAGTCCCGTGCTGCTTCTCTTCCTCCGCATCGTCCCTATGACTGTGCAATTGAATTATTGCCAGGTGAGTCTCCGCCTAAAGGCAAGTTATATTCACTCTCTGTTCCTGAGAGGGAGGCTATGGAGAGATACATCTCTGGTTCTCTGGCATCTGGATTCATTCGTCCTTCCTCTTCTCCAGCGGGGCGGGGTTCTTCTTTGTGGGGAAGAAGGACGGATCTCTGCGTCCTTGCATTGATTACCGTGGGTTGAATAACATCACAGTGAAGAATACCTATCCCTTACCGTTGATGTCCTCAGCCTTTGAAAGGTTACAGGGAGCATCCGTGTTCACTAAGTTGGATTTACGTAATGCATATCATTTGGTTCGCATAAGGGAGGGGGACGAATGGAAGACCGCGTTTAACACCCCCAGAGGGCACTTCGAATATTTGGTCATGCCTTTTGGGCTATCCAACTCCCCAGCGGTTTTCCAGGCACTCGTCAATGACGTGCTGAGAGATATGATTGATCAGTTCATATATGTTTACCTGGATGACATACTGATTTTTTCTTCTTCTCTCCAGGAACACGTTCAGCACGTCAGACGAGTGCTTCAGAGGTTGTTGGAGAATGGACTTTTTGTCAAGGCGGAGAAATGCATTTTTCATGCACAATCCGTTCCATTCCTAGGTTACATCGTCTCGACTGAAGGTATTCGCATGGATCCTGACAAGGTTAAGGCTGTGGTGGATTGGCCAAGCCCAGATTCCCGTAAGGCCCTACAGAGGTTTCTGGGATTCACCAATTTCTACCGGCGTTTCGTTCGCAACTTTAGCCAGATAGTCGCTCCTCTTACCGCCTTAACCTCCCCAGAGTGACGTTCAGGTGGTCCGATACAGCCGAGGCTGCATTCGCCAAACTCAAGAGCCGCTTTGTTTCGGCTCCCATCCTCATAGCTCCCGATCCCTCACGTCAGTTCGTGGTGGAGGTGGACGCTTCAGAGGTGGGGGTAGGTGCGGTACTTTCCCAACGTTCCTCTTCTGACGACAAGATGCACCCTTGCGCGTTCCTTTCCCATCGGTTATCACCTGCGGAACGCAACTACGACATTGGCAACAGAGAGTTGTTGGCAGTGAAGTTAGCACTGGAGGAGTGGCGCCATTGGTTAGAGGGTTCGGGGGTACCTTTTATAGTTTGGACCGATCACAAGAATTTGGAATATATCAGAACCGCCAAGCGACTCAACTCCAGGCAGGCGCGGTGGGCACTCTTTTTCGGACGTTTTGACTTCTCTCTCTCGTATCGCCCGGGTTCCAAGAATGTCAAACCCGATTCCCTTTCTCGCATTTTTGACCATTCCGAACGCCCATCCACTCCCGAGTGCATCCTACCCGGGACCCTAGTGGTCTCCACACTCACATGGGAGGTTGAATCGAGGGTCAAAACGGCCTTAGAAGGGGTAACGCCTCCGCCCGGTTGCCCGCCTAATCGGTTGTTTGTGCCGGAGGGGTGTCGGTCCGATGTTATTCGGTGGGGGCACTGCTCCAACGTAGCGTGTCATCCAGGAGTCAGCCGCACTAGCTTTTGGTGAAGCAACGCTTTTGGTGGCCACTGATGGCTCGTGACATTCACAGTTTTGTCTTGGCTTGCTCGGTTTGTGCCACTGGGAAGACTTCTAATCGACCCCCAGATGGGTTACTCCAACCGCTGTCGGTCCCTTCGAGACCCTGGTCCCACATCGCGCTAGATTTTGTTACCGGCCTCCCGCCCTCCCAGGGCAAGACGGTTGTTTTGACCGTGGTGGACCGGTTCTCGAAGGCGGCTCATTTTATTCCCTTGTCTAAATTACCATCTGCCAAGGAGACAGCGGTAACTGTCGTGGATCACGTCTTTCGCTTACATGGCCTGCCGATGGACGTAGTTTCTGACCGGGAGCCCCAATTTGTGTCCAAGTTTTGGCAAGAGTTTTGTAGGTTACTGGGAGCGAGTGTCAGCCTGTCTTCAGGGTTTCATCCCAGAGCAATGGTCAAACGGAGAGGGCCAACCAAGATTTGGAGAGAGTGTTGCGATGTTTGGTTTCTAAGAATCCCTCTTCCTGGAGTCAACAACTCTCTATGGTTGAGTACGCTCACAATTCGTTGCCAGTGGCAGCCACGGGTCTCTCTCCGTTTGAGTGTAGTTTAGGTTACCAGCCACCTATCTTTCCCAGTACGGAGTCCGAGGTCACTGTTCCCTCCGCTCACGCTTTCATCCAGAGGTGCCGTCACGCATGGAGCAGAGCCCGTGAGACTCTTCTCCGGGTGGGGGCGCGCACCAAGGCTAAGGCCAATCGCCACCGGTCGAAGCCTCCGGTATACGTCGTTGGCCAAAGAGTGTGGCTTTCTACTAAGAACATTCCACTCCGATCCGTTTCGAACAAGCTTGCCCCCAAATTTATCGGCCCGTTCAAAGTCACCAGGATCATTAGTCCGGTGGCGGTCCGGCTCAAGCTTCCTCCGGCGTATAGGAGAATTCATCCTACCTTTCATGTGTCTAAAATAAAACCTGTGTTTCAGGCACGCATTAACCCGCCGGTCCCGGTTCCCCCGCCGCCACGACTGGTTGATGGGGAGACCACCTTTTCTGTCAATCGTATTTTGGACTCTAGAAGGAGGGGACGCGGATTCCAGTACCTGGTGGACTGGGAGGGTTACGGCCCGGAGGAGAGAAGTTGGGTGCCTGCTAGGGACATTCTGGATCACTCCCTTATCGATGATTTCAATCGACAGGTAAATTCGCCTGGGAACGCCAAGAGGCGTTCCTAGGGGTGGGGGGGTATTGTCACGGTTCATGAATCCACTGCCTCCCTCGCTCTTTCTCTCTCTCTCTCTCCCTCCCGTGTTTGTGTGGGCGTGGTTCCCAATCTCGGCCTGATTGTCTGCGCCAGCTGGAACCTTCTATAACCAGTGTTTCTTGTTGTCAGATCGTTGTTTCTTCCCTGAGGTTGTGTTGTGTGTCCGTGCTCTTCTCTTGTGTGGATTATCTGCTGTGCTCCTTCCTACTCATCCAGACACACTCCCCTGGTTTTCTCAGCACGCTATCATCGGAAGATGCGCCCGAGTCCCTGGGTCGGATTCCGTCTGAGTACAGTCTGTCTGTTCTGTTGCTGCTGTGAACTATATTCATTAAACCATCGTTGCTTGCATCTTGCATCCGCCTCTGTATTGTTACAGTATTACTTTGCCTTGCTGCAAACAGGATGCATGTTTTGGAATATTTTTTATTCTATACAGGCTTCCTTCTTTTCACTCTGTCAATTAGGTTCGTATTGTGGAGTAACTACAATGTTGTTTATTCATCTTCAGTTTTCTCCTATCACAGCCATTAAACACTATAACATTTTTAATGTCGCCATTGGCCTCATGGTGAAATCTTTGAGCAGTTTCCTTCCTCTCCCGCAACTAAGTTAGGAAGGACACCTGTATTTTTGGAGTGACTGTGTGTATTGATACACTATCCAAAGTGTAATTAATAACTTCACCTGAAAGGGACATTTGTACCCATCTACCAATAGGTGTGGCATGTGTCATAATTGCAGCTAAAATGGGAACAAGTTTGAACATACTTTAGAAAAGAGCAAACATAAACATGTTCCCATGTTCTGTTTTGTTTAATTTATACCTGTGCTGCAATTCTAGGCATTAGTCATAAGCATAACAGAATCACAGTAATAACAACAGGTGGTGTCTTCTAAATATTGTCAATGCTGTATTAGAGGTGAAGTCAGGTGCAGGAGAGCAGAGTATAATGAACAGGCGCACTTTTATTAAAGTTCCAAAAAACGAGAGCACTACATAAATCAAATGCGCTCAAAAAACTGAACATAAAAGTAAAGTGCGTAAACTAACACCACATAACATGAAACAATTACACACAAAACATGATGGGAAAAAGAGGGTTGAATACAAGTAGATTGATTGGGGAAATGAAAACCAGGTGTGTATGGAAACAAGACAAGACAAATGGATATATGAACAATGGAGCGGTGATGGCTAGAAAGCCGGTGACGTCGATCGCCGAACGCTGTACCGAACAAGGAGAGGAGCCGACTTCGGCGGAAGTCGTGACAAATATATCTGGAAACAAATGCAGAAACTTCCAGGAGATCTACATCAAAATATTTTATGAATTGTGAGAGGATATAAGGGCATGCTTTTTTTCTGTTCAGACTTGAAAGTATTGTTTGATTTAAATTTATAAAGTAAAGATTTAATTATAAAAGCATTCTTTCATTTTTATGGGGATTGTTTGAAATGGATAAACGGCATCATAGTGTGTTGCTTACTTTTATGAATTAACAAACAACACAGAAACCGTGTCAAAGGTTAACCCTCATTCCTCCTGTCAATCTGCTATCAAACACAACAAGAGGAAAGGAAAGTATAAACTTTTCATCCATCCACGTTCTTTCCTTTCTAGACAGTCAAACTTGCCTCAGTTGTCAGTCTTTCCCTGCCAATCAAATCTCCTCTTTACATGCTGGCCAATGGGGTGACAGACCTGGGATTGATGACTGGATGTGCTTTGTTGGAGTTTAAACCTTGGACCTCAGAACACGAGCAGTGAGATACAGTAGAGACACACGGTCATCTGGAACAGAGCTCCTTCACAACAAAGGAAACTGACCATTTTACTGGATTTATCTTGTTTTGGGGAGTTCCTCCCTGTTCCACCCTAGTTCTGAAATGATGGACCACTACTCAGACCAGGTAACACGGACTATGTGTTCGTTTCTGTGTTTTACTATGTCCTGGATAAGTAGGTTAGCAGTTTATGTTATTAGGGCAGCCAAGGTTATATGTGCCATCTAACAAAGTTCTTAAGACGCAGTAGATCTACCTGCCAGTGAGTGGGTGAGTGTATACGTGTGGGTGTTTTGTGTGGTCTACATAGACTGACAATCTTTTAAAGTACAAACTAGATCAATTGAATTGATTTTAACTCAAGTCTACTGTGTTGAATGGCATGGTAAAACTGATTAAAAAGTCAGATAAGAGTGACATGAGATATTGGTAATAAAAAGCATTACTAGTCCTCAGTATGATTGCTTTTACAGCCTTCCTGTAAGTATCTTGGTATGTTATCTCTCATTTGTAAACATAGAGTAACATGATGTCATTGAGTGGCCTGTTCTGTTCCAGGGTTGCGACGGGATTGAGCTGCTTGATTTGCTGTTTGATCAGAACGATGGCATCCTCCGTCACGAGGAGATAGGACACCATGGGAACCATGCCTGGCCTATTCACAAGCCAAACGTGAGTGGAGTGAAAGCATTCGCTCTTTGATGTTACCCTGCCGTGATTTGACGTTTTCACCTTGGCTGTGTCTACCACGTGTCTACCACGTGTCTACCACGATCCCCATATCTAGCCTGCTTCTCTCAACCACTCTCTCCAGTGCGGCTGTACAGTAATTAGAACATTTGGTGTGTTATTTGGCAGATGCTGCGTCCAACAAAGCTCCAGGGCGAGGACTTCTTGAACACCCTCCTGAGTGTCAGTGACTCGGTTTCGGGGTCACCCCTATGGTCTCCCTCTCCCAGTGACAGTGGAATCAGTGAGGACCCCCACTCTGATCAGATGGACAGCCCCAAGCGCCCTGAGAGTCCTCCCACAGAGCCCCATTTCCTCCCCCCTCAGCCACACACCAGGGCTGCCCTGGACACCGACTTCTCCATTAATATCAGTAGGACATATATGGCACACATTAGTACAGAAAGTATACAAATATATAGAGCATTTCATGTTATTCATTACATAAGTGACACAGAGACAATTTGCTACGTTATGTTAGATGTGTGATTAATATTGCTTATGCCAACATTATAAGCTCCTCCTTTGAAAGCAACACAGTTTTCGTTTGTATCTTTAGGCTAATCCTGCCTTTGTCTCAGTATCAACACAAACACAGACAAATGATGGCCCTTACGTCTGGCCACATCCTGTCTCTCTGTATGGTTACAGATGGCTGGGACTCAGGCTTCTACCCAGGAAGGACTGGTGGGACAAAGTGTTCCTCTGATGTACACAAAACCCAGCTGACCTCTAGCTTTCCCCTCACTGTCAAGGAGCTACTGCTCTCTGGTACATCTGAGCCGGTGAGTGATGATAAAGGGTATGTGTGTGTGTGCGTGTCTGTGTGCATGTGCGCTAGCATGCGAGTAAGTGTGTGTGTGAGTGCTTGGATGAGTGCGTCTGTAATGGCTTGTTCGTATGTTGGCGAGTGTGTTGGGGTGGAGAGGAATAGGTAAGATGGATAAAGTCATTCTAAAACGTTCCGAGGAGAACATGAAAAAACAGATCCACTTAAAAGAGACAGCAGGGCATGAGTTCAGCACGGTAATGTAACTGGTGTGAGGAAAGCAGGAGATGAGAGGAATGGGCTATGCTGCCTGCCTCTCTGCACTCCTTCCACTCACTCTGTAAAACACATTGCTACTCAGGCCACTGGTTGTGATGCTTTACATATGATGTACTGTATTAACATTCCCGTCTCACTTCCAGCCCCCACAGCAGTCCCAGCAGTCCTTCCAAGAGTTGATTCTCAATGAGGACGAGAAAAAGCTGCTGGCCAAGGAGGGGGTGACTCTGCCTAGCCAACTACCCCTCACCAAGGTCAAACTTTTTGCAGTCTTTTGCAGCTTCACAGAACAACTTAAGGTTCTTGAGGATTTAAAATGCGTGTAAACATGCTAAATATTTTGTTCCTTTGTCGTTTTCCATTAGTATGAGGAGAGGATTCTGAAGAAAATTCGCAGAAAGATCCGGAACAAGCAGTCGGCCCAAGAGAGCAGGAAGAAGAAAAAGGAATATATTGATGGTCTGGAGAGCAGGTACTGACAATAGGCACTAAATAAATGGAAAAGATATTGACTCACAGGCCTAAAGTCAAAGTAGAAGTGTCCAACTCTGACTACAACTGACAAAAATGCATAAAGCACTCCTACAAACTAACAAGATATTTGGAACATGTCTCAGCTGTGCTCCTGTGCAGGCCGTGCAGAAGAAGCATCAGCCCGTGCATTGAAGCACGAGATTGAACGTCACTCAACTTTCTAGTTTTCCCTGTTAGTTAACACTATCAATGTTTCCCTTTACTGTGGGAATTGTGATTGAATCAATGCAATATTAGCCGCTTCCAATGCAACGTCCTGAACAAAACGAACTATGCAAGACTTAGTATGTGTCAGGACCCGGTTACGAACCTGGGTCTCCGGAGTGAGAAACAGTCACTTAACCAACTGAGCCACGAATAGTCAGCAGAACCCAGAAGATGAGGCAGACACAGCAGTACTTAAGACGGTGTATTTAATAAAGTAAAAAGGAGAAGTCCTTAAATACAAAAATGGCAAATCCAAAAGGTGGTAGGAATAGCACAAAAAAGCCTCAAGAGACACTCAAAAAACAAAAACAGAATTCCACAAGAGCATCCACCGGAATCGACAGGAAAACACAGAACACTAGGGCTGGGTGCTAACATACAAACACAGAGCACAGAACTGAGGGAAACTAAGGGTTTAAATACAATCAGGGTAAACGAGGTACAGGTGCAAATAATAATGGGGAACAAGGGAAAAAACATAAGGTCAAAAAGCACAATGGGGGCATCTAGTGACCAAAACCCGGAACAACCCTGGCCAAATCCTGACAGAATCCCCCCCTAGGAACGGCTCCTGACGTTCCTACCAGCTCTCTCAGGGTGGAGGGCCCTGAACTGACGAATGAGGTCAGGATCCAGGATGTCTTTGGCAGGAACCCAGGAGCGCTCCTCGGGACCGTAGCCTTCCCAGTCCACCAGATACTGCCAGGACCGCTGCACCCGGCGGGAATCCAGTATCCGATGGACGGTATAAGCCGGCTGGCCTCCAATGACACGAGGCGGAGGGGGAGGTCCGTCTGCCGGGACAAGGGGAGAAAAAACAACAGGTTTTAACAATGAAATGTGAAATGTGGGATTAATCTTAAGGGATCTGGGTAAGTGTAGGCGATAAGAAACTGGGTTAACTCTCCTGGCAACCTTGAAGGGACCGATGTATTTTTGGGACAGCTTGCGAGACTCCACCCGTAGAGGTAAGTTTCTTGTGGAGAGCCAGACTCTCTGGCCGGGGCGCAGGGTAGGCCCGGGACGGCGACGTCTGTTGGCTTGTTGTTGGTACCTCTGTGAGGAACGCATAAGATTAAGACGGGTCTTCCTCCACATAAGCCGACAGCGTCTGACGAACTTCAATGCTGAAGGCACTCTGACTTCTGCCTCCTGGTCCGGGAACAATGGAGGAGCATAGCCAAACTGACACTCGTGCGGGAACATACCAGTGGAGGAGGAGCGCAAGGTGTTGTGCGCGTATTCGGCCCAAACAATAAAGGATGACCATGTGGACGGGTTGTCACGAGTCATACATCGGAGGGTGGTTTCCAGCTCTTGATTCATCCTCTCTGTTTGGCCGTTGGACTCCGGATGGTACCCTGAAGATAGACTGGCAGAAGCCCCCATGAGTTGGCAGAAGGCCTTCCAAAACCTTGAGGCGAACTGGGGACCTCTGTCAGAAACCATATCTTGAGGAATGCCGGAGACTCGGAACACATGATTAATTACCAACTCAGCCGTTTCCTTGGCAGAAGGTAACTTAGTCAGAGGGACGAACCTGGCCGCCTTTGAAAACCTGTCGATTATGACTAGGATAGTAGTATTGCCATGCGATGGAGGAAGTCCAGTAATAAAGTCCAATGAGATATGGGACCAGGGTCTGTGGGGAACAGGTAAAGGGTGAAGGAGTCCTTGAGGGCGGAGGTGAGAAGATTTGCCCTGGCAGCACACGGGACAGGCATTGACGAAAGTGGCAACGTCTTCTCTTATGGTAGGCCACCAGAACTTACGCTGGATGAACTCCAAGGTGCGACCTACGCCCGGATGACAGGTGAGGCGAGAGGAGTGCCCCCACAGAAGGACCTGAGTCCTCACTGCCTTGGGGACAAACAACCGATTGGCAGGACCTCCTTTCGGGTCCGGTTCGCTAGCTTGAGCACGTCTCACGGTATCCTCAACTTGCCACGAGATCGGAGCCACAATCTTAGCAGCAGGAAGGACAGGCATGTCCGTGTCATCTCGAATGGCAGGAGCGTAGACTCGGGACAGGGCATCCGGTTTGAGATTCTTCGACCCGGGCCGATAGGTGAGGATAAACTGGAATCGATTGAAGAAAAGAGACCATCTAGCTTGTCTAGAGTTCAACCGCTTCGCCTGCTGGATATACTCCAGATTTTTGTGGTCCGTAAGCACTTGAAACGGGTGAGAAGCCCCCTCGAGCCAGTGTCTCCATTCCTTCAATGCCATCTTAACCGCTAGGAGTTCACGATCCCCCACATCGTAGTTCCTCTCAGTCGGGGTAAGCCGGTGTGAGAAGAAAGCGCACGGATGAAGCTTCTTGTCTTCACCCCTCTGAGACAGGACAGCTCCAACACCAACCTCTGATGCATCTACCTCCACCACAAATGGTTCATCCGTAGTCGGTAGTATCAGGATGGGAGCAGAGAGAACGCGCTGCTTGAGTCCTTGGAAGGCCGTCTCAGCTTCTTTTCCCCACAAAAACCTTGCATTGCCACCCTTGGTTAAAGCTGAGAGAGGGGCTGCCACCAAGCTGAAGTTCTTGATGAACTTGCGGTAAAAGTTTGTGAAGCCCAGGAAACGCTGAACTTCCTTAACAGATTTGGGGTGGGCCAATTCGCTACCGCCCCTACCTTCCTGGGGTCCATTTGGACTCGACCGGGTTCCACTACAAATCCCAGGAATTGTACTCGGGATGAATGGAATTCACATTTTTCCGGCTTAACGTACAGATGGCTGTCCAGGAGGCGTTTGAGTACTTGTCTGACATGCTTAGTGTGTTCTTGAAGGGAGCTCGAAAAGATGAGGATGTCATCCAAGTAAACGAACACAAATATGTTAAGCATATCCCTAAGCACATCGTTTATGAGCGCTTGGAACACCGCTGGGGCGTTGGTCAGGCCGAAGGGCATCACCAAGTATTCATAGTGACCAGTAGGCGTGTTGAAAGCGGTCTTCCACTCGTCACCAGGTCTGATCCGCACAAGATGGTATGCGTTCCGCAGGTCAAGCTTAGTGAAAACAACTGCTTCCTGGAGCAGCTCGAAGGCTGTGGCCATAAGGGGTAGCGGGTAACGGTTACGAACGGTTATGGCATTGAGTCCCCGGTAGTCGATGCAAGGACGTAATCCACCGTCTTTCTTGGCCACAAAGAAAAACCCTGCTCCCGCCGGGGAGGTGGATGGATGCATGAGGCCTGCTTCCAGAGCGTCCTTGATGTAGGTATCCGTAGCAGCTCGTTCGGGTGGAGATAGGGAAAAGATCCGACCCCTGGGGGGCAAGTGCCCGGAAACAGGTCGATGGGGCAATCGTAAGGTCTATGGGGTGGTAGCATGGTGGCCCTCTGTTTGCTAAACACCAGTTTGAGGTCATGGTAACACTCGGGAACTCGGGTCAGGTCGATGGATTCTAAAGACTCGGGAGTAGAACTCGGGGAATTCTGGAAAATACAAGTAGCTTGGCACGTAGGACCCCACTGCTTGATAGTGCCCACAGACCAGTCGATGTGAGGGTTATGGCTGTGAAGCCAGGGGTATCCAAGGACAAGAGGGAACTCGGAACAGGAGATCAAATGAAAGTTCATCAATTCCTGGTGTTGTGAAACTGAAAGTCGCAAGGAGGTAGTGACATGAGTGACAAGTCCAGATCCCAAAGGGCTTCCATCCAATGTAGTGACCCTCATGGGTTCACTTAGAGGTTCAGAGGGAACGCCATTCTCCTTCGCCCAGACACCATCCATGAAGTTACCTGCGGCTCCAGAGTCTACCAAGGCTTGAAGGTGAAGCTTGTGGTTGTCCCAGGAGAGGGTGACTGGAATGAGCAGACGGGAGTTGGACGGATGGGAGGAGGTTATGTTTCCCGTTACAGTTCCCCCGGTCTGTACGGGACAGAGCGTTTCCCTGGAGCCCGGGACACGTGGAACGGAAATGGCCCGGTTTGCCGCAATATAGACAGCGTCGCTCCCTCATCCGGCGGTCTCTCTCAGCCTGGGAGATGCGTCCAATCTGCATGGGTTCCGATGGAGCCAGCGAGGATAAAGTTGGGGACTCGGAGCTGGGACTGATAGGGGCTAGAGGTCTACGGTTGAGTTCTCTCTCTCTCAGACGCTGGTCAATGCGTGAGGCCAACTTGATCAGGGACTCGAGATTGTCCGGTGGTTCCCGAGTGGCCAGTTCATCTTGGATAGTGTCGGAAAGGCCTTTCAGAAAGCACACCGTGAGCGCCTCGTTGTTCCAGCCACTTGCTGCTGCCACCGTGCGGAACTGGATGGCATAGTCCGTCACGCTGCGCCAACCTTGGTGGAGAGTCAGGAGCTGTTTGGCTGAGTCAGAACCACTGCTTGGGCCTTGAAACACTCGTTTGAATTCCTCAGCAAAGGCAGAGTAGCTGGCACAGCAGGAACTATGGGCATCCCACACAGCAGTAGCCCAGGCCAGGGCTTTTTCCGACAGCAGGGTGATGATATAAGCGATCTTAGACCGGTCGGTGGGAAACGACGAGGGTTGTAGCTCAAAGGAGAGAGAACATTGGGTGAGAAACCCTTTACAAGCACTTGGATCACCTGAGAACCGTTGGGGAGGTGGAAGACGAGGTTCAGCCAGGGGATTAACTGCCATGGGTACGTGAATCTGAGGTACTGGGACGGGAACTGTTGCCGGGGTAAGACGATCAGATATTTGCTTAATGGAAGTCAGCATCTCCGACAGAAGATGAGAATGTCTAGCCATTAAGGCCTCTTGCTGAACCAGGGCGGCTTCGTGACGTTGGACAGTCTCCTGGTGGTGGGACAGCATGGCAAAAGGTCCTGGGAACTGGCTGCCTCTGGGTTCATTTTTGGCTCTGTGTTTCTGTCAGGACCCGGTAACGAACCTGGGTCTCCGGAGTGAGAAACAGTCACTTAACCAACTGAGCCACGAATAGTCAGCAGAACCCAGAAGATGAGGCAGACACAGCAGTACTTAAGACGGTGTATTTAATAAAGTAAAAAGGAGAAGTCCTTAAATACAAAAATGGCAAATCCAAAAGGTGGTAGGAATAGCACAAAAAAGCCTCAAGAGACACTCAAAAAACAAAAACAGAATTCCACAAGAGCATCCACCGGAATCGACAGGAAAACACAGAACACTAGGGCTGGGTGCTAACATACAAACACAGAGCACAGAACTGAGGGAAACTAAGGGTTTAAATACAATCAGGGTAAAACGAGGTACAGGTGCAAATAATAATGGGGAACAAGGGAAAAAACATAAGGTCAAAAAGCACAATGGGGGCATCTAGTGACCAAAACCCGGAACAACCCTGGCCAAATCCTGACAGTATGCAAAACTGAATATGCAAGAGATTTTGTTGTTGGCAGAACGAATCAGAGTAGGATTCTACCCAGAACTGTGCGGCATAACCAATCAGAGCTGCAGTAGGCCTATATGCAAATAGACCGTTGCCATATATGGATCTGTGCCATTCACTTTGAACTGGACTGTGTTTACACCATGAGCGGTTGTGGTTAGATAAGCTTGTTTTGAGATCAAAGCGAGAGCTGCATGTACCCACCTTTGCACATGTGTTCATATCCTTTGCTCGGCAGTGAGTTATTAGCCCAGTTATGGATAATTTGTAGTTAGCAATGGGGGAGTGATAGTTTCCTACAAGAGCACAAAACATGTACATTTCTAGATGTCTATGAAACGCAAGTCATGAAAATGGCTTTTTTTGTCTTAAAGGGTCAGTGTTATATTTTGAGATAGGCTTGAGTAAGCTAAGTAGCCAATAAGCAGAGAGTAGCATAATGTGTTTAATTCTCTGTAATAATAGTATGGAACTAATAATGCATTTTATTTTGTTAAGTGGTTTCTTGCATCAAACAACACAACAACATTTTTAATCACTTCCTTATCTAAAGGACAAGTGGATAAACAGGTTAATGTCAAGCTCTGCATGATTTTTTTCAAACGTCTCATGAACACCACACATTAGCTGCTACTGTAGGCTGAACGATAGAACAGCTATTTCTATTTAAAAAAAGTTAGAGTGACATTCCATTGTTTAAGGCCAGTCACTCTGTTAGGCCTACGTTATGATCAAATAGCCACAGTAGCCTACTTGGCCACTGTTAAAACTGTAACTTAAGTGGGTACAGCCTCATTGTTCACAGTAAACGCATGTTGGAATTTTCACAACTTTCAAGTTTGCCCTCAGCAGACATGAAACTTGCCCAGTGCTGGTCTCATGGTGCTGAGCACAAAACATTTAAGAAACAGTGTGTGAGTTTTGTGGTGCAAAGAAACGGCATAGGGCCCATTGTGTGTCATTGAGTGTCACAGTATGATTTGATTATACCAAAGTGTTTCTCGCATACTGGTGAGTCATACTGTAGCAGGATGGTGTTTTTCTTGGACTGATCGAGCAGCAACAGCTTGTCAGTCTCATCTGGGAAATTCCCTTGTTGTTCCTCTTCCAGGATGACTGCCTGCAACACACACAACCAGGAGCTGCAGAGGAAGGTGTTCCAGTTGGAGAAATGCAACACGTGAGGAACCTCCACACTAATCTGCTTTCCCTGCTCTGTTTCTGCCTCCGTACACCCGGTGGCAACGTTTTCTAATTGAGCCTCTGTGTCTCCCAGGTCTCTGATGGAGCAGCTGCGTAGGATGCAGACTCTGGTAATGAATGGCTCCAAAAAGGCTGCCCAGGCTGGGACCTGTGTTCTGGTAAGCAGAAGTGTCACTTTTAGAAACAGTTCACTAGATCAGCTCATACACCATATGGGATTAGAGACAGACAGGTGGAAAGATGCAACCACCTCACTCTTTCCCATTTAACCAGGGGATACAGTTACTGTTAGAAGTTATACCATTAGAATTATCAACAGTGAGAATGAATGGTGCTATTCAAGGATCAAGTGAGACCTGGACAAATATACCTGACTCTGAAAAGAACAATCTCGTTAAAGCCCCACACATACAAACCAATATATATACTGTATATATTTAGATTTTGTCCTTTGCTTTCAGACCCACTGGGAAGGGGTGGTACTGGTGGGTTGGGAGGATGTGGGCGTTGGGTTGGGGGCTATCTTTGTACGCATTTATTTGATTGTTTTGTACCTGTAACCCCCCCCCCCTCTGAAAAAATGACAAAATGAAATAAAAAGGTGTATGCCAGACATATAGAGTGAAATATACACAGAGAGATACACTCAAGAGAGACACACCATTGATTCGCCTGTCTATGATATAATTGGACAGATCAACTAAAACCACATCAGTGCCAACAGAAATTAGACTTTGTAAATCCAAATATGAATATTAATGAGTTTGTGTCTCTTCTAATGCCTTGTACTTTAAAACTTCTTATGGCTTGGGGGCAGTATTTCGACGTTTGGATGAGAAGTGTGCCCAAAGTAAACTGCCTGTTACTCAGGCCCAGAAGCTAGGATATGCATATAATTGGTAGATTTGGATAGAAAACACTTTATAGTGTTTTAGAAAACAACACAGTTTCCAAAACTGTTGAAATAATGTCTGTGAGTATAACAGAACTGATATGGCATGCGAAAACGTGAGGGAAATCCATCCAGGAAGTGGGATGTTTTTGATGTGGGTATTTTCAATTGAATGCCTATAGAGTATCTAATGGGTTAGGACTCGGATTGTAGTTCCTATGGCTTCCACTAGATGTTAACAGTCTTTAGACATTGTTTCAGGCTTGTTTTCTGAAAAATAAAGAAGAATGAGACCTTTCTGTCAGTGAACTGTAAAATCATGCAGTGCTGGTTTACACGCATGACCGACTGCACGCCCTTCGTTGTTTTTCCTGTCTATTGAATACGTTATTGTCCAGTTGAAATACTATTGATTATTTAGACAATTGACAACCTGAAGATTAATTATAAACATCGTTTGACATGTTTCCATGAACTTTACCGGTACTATTAGGATGTATATGTCTGCATGATTTGACCGCCTTTGAGCCAGTCGATTACTGAACAAAACGCGCCAACAAAACTGGGTTTTGAGATATAAAGAGGGACTTTATCGAACAAAACAAACATTTATTGTCTAGCTGGGACTCTTGTGACTGCAACTACATGAAGATCTTCAAATGTAAGTGATTAATTTTATCGCTATTTCTAACTTTGTAATTCCTTTACTTGGTTGTAAAATGTTTGTATGCTTTTGTAAGCAGGGCGCTGTCATCAGATAATCGCATGGTATGCTTTCGCCGTAAAGCCTTTTGAAATCTGGAGCTCTACTGGGGATTGGAAGCTCTCCTAAACCGCAAAACTTTGTTGGTTGTGGCAAAGTACAAATGATCACTTTTTCACTTTTCCTTTTACCCCAGGTGCTGCTCCTGTCCTTCTCCCTCATCCTCTTCCCAAACCTGAAACCTTTCTCTGAGCCCAAGGTCAGCCAAGGAGGGGACTTCAGCCCAGTGAGAGGTGAGTCAGCCTCCTGTACTGCCCGGCCAAACCTCGCCCCGCCACCCCGTACCTCCTGCCTCACATCACAGCTGGAGAGCTGATTAGACTAGAGCTCCTCTCATAGTGCCAGACGCTGCTACGGCGCTGCTGCTATAACAACTCACCTGCAGAGCACGACGGTCCACCAGAACCCCATATTTCAAATCAAGAGCTGAGCCGGCAACCCTAATCCCTATTCTCATCAGCTTGTCTGACTAACAGTCTCCTTTCAACAGTTGTACACTCTTAGAAAAAAAAGGTGCTGGCCTCCCGAGTGGCGCAGCGGTCTAAGGCATTGCATTGCAGTATTTGATTGTGTTCAATCTCAGGCTGTGTCACAGCCGGCCGTGACCAGGAGACCCATGAGGTGGCACACAATTGGCCCAGCAATGTCCGGTTTAGGGGAAGGTTTGGCCGGCCGGGATTTCCTTATCCCATCGTACTCTAGCGACTCCTTGTGGCGGGCCAGGTGCCTGCAAGCTGACTCCGGTCGCCAGCTGTACGGTGTTTCCTCTGACACATTGTTGCGGCTGGCTTCCGGGTTAAGCAAGCAGTGTGTCAAGAAGCAGTGCTTGGCAGGGTCATGTTTCGGAGGACACACGGCTCGAGACCTTCGCCTCTTCCCGAGTCCGTACAGGAGTTGCAGCGATGGGACAAGACTGTAACTACCAATTGGATATCACAAAATTGGGTAGAAAAAAGGTAAAAAAGAAAAGAAAAAAACAAGGGTGCGATCTAGAACCTTAAAGGGTTCTTCGGCTGTCCCCATAGGATAATCCTTTGAAGAACCCTTTTTGGTTGCAGAAAGAACCCTTTTTCTACAGAGGGAACCCAAAATGGTTCTGCCTGCAACCAAAAAGGGTTCTCCTAAGGGGACAGCAGAAGTTTTTTCTAAGAGTATAGGAATTGTTGGATACAATATGAAAGGGATCTCAAAGATATCTCATGGTCTCATAATGTTTTAAGATAGTGAATGACTTAAATGTAATTATTCATCTTAACTGATGGTCTGTCAGCTCTGTGAGTGGAATCTATTTTTACAGTAGATGTCTTTGGTTAACTGTACAACCAAAAGCCAGGGTACACGTTTTTTAAAAGGTGGCTTACAGTCTAACAACTTAAAGTTGGACTGGGGATGTAGTATGTGTGACATTAGTTCACCATTTAATGACTGGAATCAATATGTGTTGAGCTGCTTACTCACCTGTAACCTGTGTCCCCTCCTCCCCCTGCAGTACAGTCACGATCCCTGCACAACCTCCAGTCTTCCAGAGTGCTGCATGTTATTGACCAGCCGTATCATACTGCAGACGACGAGCCCAAGTCTCCGCACCACCATTTCCCAGGAGACCAGGGGGTAAATGAGATGACCTCTCTGCTGGGTAAGCTGGGCACCGGTGACGGCAGCCAGGGGCTGTCCAATCTCGACCCCATGTCTCCCAACAATAGCCTGGATGAGCAAGACCATTTCCACGGGGACCCCATTACCGGCCACATAGCTACAGTGACCTTGAATCCACACCGCAGAGCCACACTACGCCCACATGCTGATGACATGTGATTGGATAGAGTTTTCCCAGCAGGATTCTTCTGCTCTGCTCCCATCTCCACACAATTCACATGATGAAATATAGAGTAGCACACACCTAAGCCTCTTTTTTACACTGTTAGGGTAATAAGAAATAAATCATTCCTGCTTTTGCCTCTTATATTTTATGTATATGCTTTTTTCTTGTTTGTTATACTGTTTTGTATTGTTTTCAAGATGAATTGATGCATCTCTTGCCCCTCCATGACTGTTTTAACATTGACAGTGTAGATTTGTGTATTTTGAGAAAGGTAATAATTATTGTTTTTCATAACTGTGATGGTGTGTACAATTTTGAGCTTTACAAACCATTTTGAGATTCATTTTGCATGTACACTACGAAGCAATAACTTTATTGACAATCTTGCTACAAATTAATAAAACTGTCTCAAACTTTAGAATGTTTAAGTGCTGTCTGCATGTCTGAGTAGTTTCATTAGATTCAGTAGCTCGTGCCTTTAGCGTCTCAAAGTCTAAGCTGTTGGGGGAGGGGAACTAAGCTAACATATGGAATTGTTTCAGATGGTCATACCATGGATCATTTAGCTATTTGATTTTGAATTTTAGGACCCCTTTAGGTATCAAAACCTGTTATTTTGAATGATTTCATCCAATATGGAATTTGGCCTTTACTACTATAGCCCATAGAATTGCATTCAATGACACATTCATAAATGGCAAAAAAGACAGTCAAAAAATAAATCATAAGGGTTTGTAGTGTTGGTTCTATTTCTAGGAGATATAAGAAAGCTCAGGATATATATATATATATATATATATATTTAGTTTTTACACATATTTAACACCTTCTTTTTAAAATTATTTTATAAAACTACCTCCATACCTCCATCCGTTTGTATGTGTTATCTTCAGACGAGTCCCATGACACTTGTGGTGGTCATAGAGCAAAATTGAGAACAGTTGTGTTCGTGAGAGTGGTCATAATAGTTTGTTGGCCAAACCATCCGGACACTACAGACGTTTTCGTGAGAAGGACGATTTCCTGGATGTCTCATGGTCTGACAAACACAGCAGATACAGTGGATGGAGAAGAAGCCCATGCAAAAAAAAGAAGATATCTCCAGCTTAAACTGACAGATTCTGATGGAGATTTGTATTATTCTGTTACTTAGATTGATGCATGGGTGCGTCAATAAACTCTCAAGGATTTAATATTTCAAAAGTGGTTCAAGAGAAAAAGTACAAGATTTCCCAAGATGGTGCCTGAAAAGCTGACACAATCTAAATATCTCAGTGGCATATTTACAGTGGGTTTGATGTCTGAAACGACAGGATTTAGACAGAAAGAATGAGACAAAGTTAACTAGGTCAAAGGTATTGCAGAGTTACGATAACCTTCCACTGGCAAAATACACAAATCAATGCTCTTGCTCAATGCTCTATCAAACCATGACATCCCCACAGCAAGTTTGTTTACTTGTCTGTGAGTGTGACACTCCTAGTCCACCCCCGCCTCATTGGCTTGTCAATAGAACATCCAAACCCCAATAGTACCCCATCAGCTAGTGAGTGAATAAAAGTGTTCTCGCTCCAGTGCTTCTTGGTCCCCAATTTGATCTAACATTTCATATCAAATTCTGACAGTCTGGCTAGCCTGCCAATTTCTGACACACTCAACATCACAGGGTTTGGGGATAGGCTGTGGAGAGGTGGAGGTGCTGTTCTGTTTCAAGTGAATTGTGTCTAGCTGACAAATAGCTGGTGAATCAGCATAAATACCAACCTTCATAACAATGGTGCTCATTTAACCGAGGTTGACATAAATGACAGGTGTCTGGAGACTCTGGACGTTGTCTGTGTGCATGAGTGTGCGTGCATATATGTGGTTATTTGGAAGGGAGTGTTATGAGGTACTGTAGGAGTTTGTGTGTGTTATGAGGTAAGAGTTTGTGTGTGTGTGTGTGTGTGTGTGTGTGTGTGTGTGTGTGTGTGTGTGTGCATCTGCTTGTCTGTCTGTACGACTCTCTTTCTGTGTGGGAGGGGGTGTTATGAGGTTGGTTTATCCACAGTGGTCTTTCATCCCAACCCAGTGGGGAAGGTGGCTTTTTTGTGTCGATCCTTATCTGCCATTGTGCCTCTGGCCTCTCAGTCTTTAATCATGGGGAGAGCGGCTCAGCGACCAGCATCTTTGATCAGCTTCTCTGTGCCCCACTTTGATTGTCTCCCACTGGCCCTGAGTTCTCCACCCATGGGTTGAATCCCACGAAGTCAGACCCTGAGAGAAGGACACGGAAAGATGAAGGACGCAGTCAAAGAGTTGTCCTTGTTTTCAATTGTTTAAAGGGCCAATCTCGGGATTGGTACATTCATTTTTGGACTTTTAAATGAATAATACCATAGATTATTGAGGAATAAAATGTATAAATGCCTTATAAGTTTATTTCAACTGTCTTACCCCATCAGGACCCAAAATATAAGCTCCATCTTAACACTGTGTTGCTTGAAAACATGTGTCTTATCTCATGGATGGTCAGTCCTTGCATGAATACTGTAGCTCCTTATAGCTCTATCTATCAAAACAGCTGTTTAGCAAAACTGATTTAGATTGTTTTCAAATCCCGGATTGCTCCTTTAATCCTGTTTGTGGAATTTCTGTTTTGAAGTGCAGCGCTGACCAGATAAAGTGACCCAGATAAAGTGACCCAGATAAAGTGACCCAGATAAACTCATGAAAAACTCTTGAGTGGTTTAAACTTTCTCTTTGACAATTCATTTTTGAATGAGAGTCACACAAACAAATTAAACCAAACCAACCATGATCAATATCTTATTGTCTGTTGGGTGAGTGGAGTAAATGTTCATTATTTCCATCAGCAAATGGAACAACAGAAATAATGGTTCAATTTGTGATTGCATTGCCATATTGTGGTTCTGGTATATTCTGTTTGAAGTGTATGATATGATCAACACAATGTACGTAAAATAGCTAATACCTGAAGGGGTGGACGGTTCGAGATATACAATAAAGAGATTAAACCCGTCTGCAGGTTTGTCCAACCTCACAGGTGAGCTAATCTAGGTGTTTGTTAGGATTAACCGTGGCCTTAGTGTGTTGTTACAGCTGCACTATCCTTTGTCTACTGACACAATCTCTTACAAAATGTAAATGTCTGGTCATCTGTGTAATACTATAGGTTGTGCATATATCAACCACTTGATACCGGCTGTCTATTTCTAGAAGTTCCTACCTATTCGAGGGTAAGATATTTTCAATTTGGCTCTGACATGACTCATGATTAGCTTTTTACATGATAATTCAAACCAATTTAGTTTCATTCATTTGATTTTTTTAAATAATAGACAGCCGACTCATCGTAAATGGCTGGCAATGCTGTGCTGTCTCTACCTTCTTGCCCTTTGTGCTGTTGTCTGTGCCCAATAATGTTTGTACCATGTTTTGTGCTGCTATCATGTTGTGTTGCTACCATGCTTTGTTGTCATGTCTTGCTGCCTTGCTCTGTTGTTGTCTTTGGTCTCTCTTTATGTAATGTTGTATTGTCTCTCTTGTCGTGACATGTGTTTATTACTATATTGATATTATATTTTTAATTTTTAATCCCAGCCCCTGTCCCCGCAGGAGGCCTTTGCCTTATCGTAGGCCTTCATTGTAAATAAGAATTTGTTTTTAACTGACTTACCTAGTTAAATAAAGGTTAAATAAATAACAAATAAAAATGTTATGAAGTAATGCACATGTTAACCTGTGAGCCTGAGAATGTGCTTATGCCCCCTATGCGTTCTACAGAATTTTAGACCCTCCCAAATCCATTTCCACTTGATATGTCAGAATACTTCAAGAAACATTTCTTAAAGTATTTCTGGATATGTGCGGTTTGTCACACCCTGACCATAGTTTGCTTTGTATGTTTCTATGTTTTGGTTGGTCAGGGTGTGATCTGAGTGGGCATTCTATGTTGGATGTCTTGTTTGTCTATTTCTATGTCTGGCCTGATATGGTTCTCAATCAGAGGCAGGTGTTAGTCATTGTCTCTGATTGGGAACCATATTTAGGTAGCCTGGGTTTCACTGTGTGTTTGTGGGTGATTGTTCCTGTCTCTGTGTCTACACCAGATAGGACTGTTTAGGTTTTCGTTCGTTCGTTCGTTCGTTCGTTCGTTCATTCATTCATTGTATTGTTAGTTATTTCATGTCGTGTTCCTTTTAATTAAAGAACATGAATAACCACCACGCTGCATTTTGGTCTGCTTCTCCTTCACCAGACGAAAGCCGTTACACGGTTTGACTTTCGCTTGACTTCTGGCCCATCGCCATGCTTCCTCATCCCAGGGAGGGAGGAGATGTCGCAAAATTGTTCAAATTACTAAATGATATTCATAGAATTTGAAAGCTACTGCAAGGCGTTGGTGAGAAATGGAGGAAAAAATCTAAACGGGTGTTTACATATAGCATAACAGCTACAAAGAAGATGCTAGCTAGCCTATTTTTCATTAAATAGCATGGCTGGTTAGCAAGCTAGCTATCATAGTCTGCTGATCATAGTCTGCTGCTGGAAAAAATTGTGTTATGGCTTTACATCCCCTGCTATAATGTGGATAAAGAGTTACTTGTCTAACAGAACACAGAAAGTGTTCTACAATGGAAGCCTCTCAAACATAATGCAGGTAGAATCAGGAATTCCCCAGGGTAGCTCTTTAGGCCCCTTGCTCTTTTCAATCACTTTTAACAACATGCCACTGACTTTGAGTAAAGCCAGAGTGTCTATGTATGTGGATGAAGCATTTCTCTACAGCTGGCCATGCTTTCCACCTGGCTACTCCAGCCCCGGCCAACAGGTCTGCACCCCCCGCACTATTAACTTTTTAAATCATGATTATAATACAGATCAGTATCTCAATGCATTCTTAATCTAAATTACTACAATTTACATGGTGTAGACCTCTTCAATCAACCTGATACCACAAAAGTATAAACAATTTTAATGGCACAGTTGACCAACCCTCCCCCCTCTCAGGCACTGCATCTTCTGGCGTCTGTTTTGTTTTTCTTCAGATAGCTTTACAGTTCAAAGTGGACGGCCCATGATAATGTCCCAATCTCAATGTCTCATCTTTACCACTCATGTCTTGTCCATTCGTCAACCAATATACCAGCATCATAAGAAAATGTTAGAACAGATCTCTCTCCATGATCACTCCAAGTGGACTCATGAAAGGAAAGCAATTGATAGCTTAGATCTGATACTGTACACCAATTTCTGGCTTGGTTCTTTTCTCTCGTTAGAAGCGGTTTGGAAAGCCTCCTTCAACGCCTTTGTCACCCTTCTTCAGCCAGTTAGAGGGGGTTTTGAGGTTCACACACCATTTGGTCCAATTATCTCTTCCATGCATTAAGATACCGTCTGATGTCACTTTTCATGATAACCTTGAAAGAACAGATCAGAACAACAGTTTAGTTCAGTTCATTAACTAGATGATAAATTATTACTTTTAGTAATTATTCTTAACACACATATCTAAACATATTTCACAGAGAATATCAAAACATTCTATTGAAACTATTCTTTCAAATTGGTTTATACTCCCCATCTCACTGTCAACTCCATCGTAGAGCCAAGGATCAAGAAGTTAGACCTATACCTCGGGAATAGAACAAAACAAACACAACAAATACAATACACTCAACAATACAATACACTCCTTCACATATCACTTAAATTGTATAACTTCAAATTCAAATTCAAACCCTCAAAAAACTGAATCCTCCCCATGTTTTACACACATCTCTCCGTATGAGAGTAATGTAAAACAAAACTAAAATATATATATATATATATATATATATAAAACAAAATTTCAACTAACCTAATCAAATTAAAATCACTAAACTAAAACAAAACTCCACAAAGAAAAATGATTGAACCCCTATGGTCATAGGAAAATAGACTTAAAGCAGCATACCCTGATACTCCCCATCCCGGATCCGGGATCGTGAATAAAGCCTCAGGCTCATTAGCATAACGCAACGTTAACGATTTCTGAAAATCGCAAATAAAATGAAAATAATGCGCCTGCTCTCAAGCTTAGCCTTTTCTTAACAAAACTATCATCTCAGATTTTCAAAATATGCTTTTGAACCATAGCAATTCACTAATTTGTGTAAGAGTATGCTAAGCTAGCTTAGCATTTTGAGTAGCATTTAGCACGCATCATTTTCACAAAAACCAGATAACCAAATAAATAAAATAATTTACCTTTGAAGAGCTTTGAATGTTTTCAATGAGGAGACTCTCAGTTACATAGCAAATGTTCAGTTTTTCCTGAAAGAATCTTTGTGTAGGAGAAATCGCTCCGTTTTGTACATCACATTTGGCTACCGAAACGAACCGAAAATTCAGTCACCAACAACGTCAAACTTTTTCCGAATTAACTCCAATAATATCGACCGAAACATGGCAAACGTTGTTTGGAATCAATCCTCAAGGTGTTTTTTCACATATCTCTTCATTGATATATCGTTCGTGGAAGCCTGCTTTCTTCTCTGAATTCCATGGAAAAATACTTGCAGCTGAGGTTTGCGCACCAATTTCGGCGCAGGACACCGGGCGGACACCTGGTACATGTGGTCTCTTATGGTCAATCTTCCAATGATATGCCTACAAATACATCACAATGCTGCAGACACCTTGGGGAAACGACAGAAAGGACAGGCTCATTCCTCTCGCATTCAGAGCCATATAAGGAGACAATGGAAAACGGAGCCTCAAAAATCCTGCTGATTTCCTGGATGCCGTTTCATCTTGGTTTTGCCTGTAGCTCACGTTCTAGGGCACGCACAGAGAATATCTTTGCAGTTCTGGAAACGTCAGTGTTTTCTTTCCAAAGCTATCAATTATATGCATAGTCGAGCATCTTTTTGTGACAAAATATTGCGCTTAAAACGGGCACGTCTTTTTATCCAAAAATGATATAGCGCCCCTAGAGTTTCAAGAGGTTAAAAAAAACTCAGTTCGAGATGTGGTATCCACTCGTCTCGCTTCCTCTTAGATCAAAGGTTGGTCCATCTGCTTCGTTCCCGAAGTGTGGTTTCCCTGAGATCCCAAGTTTAGGGGATCCCTCATGCACGATTTATTTACCTAGATCGTAGGAACGGTCACCGAGTGAAGATTCACATCCCCTCCTCGTCGCCAATTGTCGTGGAAATTTCCTCTATTTACCAAATCATGAGAGCAAACCACACACAAGTCATAGTTAGTTATCAAAGTCCATCTTTAATTATATGAGCTCTATCACAACCCTGTGACTCCCAGATCAATTCAGTGTCTACCAATGAATTCTCTGAGAGTCCCTTACACATTTCAACTGAGAACTTTTATAGCAAAGACACACAGGATAAGACAGCATCGGCATAATTCATTGTTCAGCTTTGTCCCCTTTCTCAAACTCAGAACCATAAACCAATCCTCCATATCAACAGGCATATATCAAATCCATCCTATCTTGACAAGATCACAGAGACACACTGACTGGCACACAGACATTGTGGAGCCAAGAGATACATGCTTGACCTCTCCCCTCTCTCCGGCCCAAGCAACTTAGTCTTGACATAGAACAGATACTGCAACCCCGCCACAGTATTATACAAAAACAACATTCTGATGAGAAGTAGCTTACAAACATATGATGAATATAAAACATCTTACCTACGTTACCACCTAATTCTGATTATTCCCCAACATGCCTTACCTCCTTACTACATTTGCACACACTGTATACAGATGTTTTGATTGTGTTATTGACTGTACATTTGTTAATCCCATGTGTGACTCTGTGTTTTTGTAGCACTGGTCACAATTGGTCACAATTGTAAATGAGAACTTGTTCTCAACTGGTCGACCTGGTTAAATAAAGGTGAAAATAATAAATAAATAAAAACTCAACACTAAACACGTCAGCTACTACAGCGACTGAAATAACTGAAACACTTAACAAATAGTTGCAGTTAGTTTCAGAGTGGGTGGCAAGGAATATGTTAGCCCAAAATATTTCTATAACTAAAATAATTGTATTTGGGACAAATCATTCATTAAACCCTAAACCTCAACTAAATCTTGTAATAAACTGCTTGGAGTAATCCTGGATTGTAAACTGTCATGGTCAAATAATATTGATACAACAGTAGCTATGATGAGGAGAAGTATGTTCATCATAAAGCCCTGCTCTGCTTTCTTAACAATACCATCAACAAGGCAGGTCCTACAGGCCCTAGGTTTGCTGCACCTTAACTACTGTTCAGTCATGTGGTCAGGTGCCACAAAAAAAGGACTTAGGAAAATTGCAATTGATTGTAGCATGTATGGCCCTTGGATGTACACAGAGTGCTAATATTAATAATATGCATGTCAATATCTCCTGGCTCAAAGTGGAGGAGCAATTGACTTCATCACTACTTGTATTTATGAGAGGTATTGACATGAATGCACTGAGCTGTCTGTTTGAACTACTGGCACAAAGCTGAGACACAAAAATAGTCTCTTTACAGTCCTCAAGTCCATAACAAACTATGGGAGGCGCACAGTACCACATAGAGCCATAACTACATGGAACTCTATTCCACATCAAGTAACTGATGCAACCAGTAAAATTTGATTTAAAAAACACCTTATGGAACAGCGGGGACTGTGAAGCAAAACAAACATAGGCACAGTATCACGTTTTAGGGAAGACCCAGATGCAGACAGTGTCGAAGTAACAACATTTTATTACAAAACAGGGTGCAGGCAAAATGGCAGGCCAATGGCAGGCAGAGGTCAGTAATCCAAATCAGAGTCCAAAAGGTACAGAATGGCAGGCAGACATGGTCAGGGCAGGCAGAATGGTCAAAACTGGAAAAAGAGTAACTAGAAACAGACCGGCACAAGAGGAAAAATACTGGTAGGCTTGATGAAAAAAATTGGCAACAGACAAACAGAGAACACAGGTATAAATACACAGGGGATAAGGAGGTGAGATGGGAGACACCTGGTGGGGGGTGGAGACAAGCACAAAGACAGGTGAAACAGTTCAGGGTGTGACACACAGACCGATGCATACACACACATGATAACATACGCACTATACACACACATACACATGGATTTAGTACTGTAGATATGTAGTAGTGGTGGAATAGGGGCCTGAGGGCACACAGTGTGTTGTGAAATCTGTGAATCAAATCAAATCAAATTTATTTATATAGCCCTTCGTACATCAACTGATATCTCAAAGTGCTGTACAGAAACCCAGCCTAAAACCCCAAACAGCAAGCAATGCAGGTGTAGAAGCACAGTGGCTAGGAAAAACTCCCTAGAAAGGCCAAAACCTAGGAAGAAACCTAGAGAGGAACCAGGCTATGTGGGGTGGCCAGTCCTCTTCTGGCTGTGCCGGGTGGAGATTATAACAGAACATGGCCAAGATGTTCAAATGTTCATAAATGACCAGCATGGTCCAATAATAATAAGGCAGAACAGTTGAAACTGGAGCAGCAGCACGGCCAGGTGGACTGGGGACAGCAAGGAGTCATCATGTCAGGTAGTCCTGAGGCATGGTCCTAGGGCTCAGGTCCTCCAAGAGAGAGAAAGAAAGAGAGAAAGAGAGAATTAGAGAGAGCACACTTAAATTCACACAGGACACCGAATAGGACAGGAGAAGTACTCCAGATATAACAAACTGACCCTAGCTAGCCCCCCAACACATAAACTACTGCAGCATAAATACTGGAGGCTGAGACAGGAGGGGGCAGGAGAAACTGTGGCCCCATCCGAGGACACCCCCGGACAGGGCCAAACAGGAAGGATATAACCCCACCCACTTTGCCAAAGCACAGCCCCCACACCACTAGAGGGATATCTTCAACCACCAACTTACCATCCTGAGACAAGGCAGAGTATAGCCCACAAAGATCTCCGCCACGGCACAACCCAAGGGGGGGGGGGGGGGGGCAAGCCAGACAGGAAGATCACATCAGTGACTCAACCCACTCAGGTGACGCACCCCTCCCAGGGACAGAGAAAGAGCCCCAGTAAGCCAATGACTCAGCCCCTGTAATAGGGTTAGAGGCAGAGAATCCCAGTGGAAAGAGGGGAACTGGCCAGGCAGAGACAGCAAGGGCGGTTCGTTGCTCCAGAGCCTTTCCGTTCACCTTCCCACTCCTGGGCCAGACTACACTCAATCATATGACCCACTGAAGAGATGAGTCTTCAGTAAAGACATAAAGGTTGAGACCGAGTTTGCATCTCTTACATGGGTAGGCAGACCGTTCCATAAAAATTGAGCTCTATAGGAGAAAGCCCTGAATGCATTGTGGGGAGGCAGGGTAGCCTAGTGTTTAGAGCGTTGGACTAGTAACCGGTAGGTTGCAAGTTCAAACCCCCAAGCTGACAAAGTACAAATCTGTCATTCAGTTAACCCACTGTTACTAGGCCGTCATTGTAAATAAGAATTTGTTCTTAACTGACTTGCCTAGTTAAATAAATAAAATTGTTATGTTTTTTAAATTGTCTTAATTTTGCTGGACCCCAGGATTGTCTTAATTTTGCTGCCTTGTTGACATCGCTTAAATCATGACAAAATGTGTAGGATTGCAGGAAATTAGCTGTAAAACTGCAAATTTTTCTCTATGCCCCATGGCAAAATTAGTAGAATTGCATGAAATGAGTTACAAAATTACAAAATCTGATTTACGCCCTATGGCAAAATGTGGAGAATTGTAGCAAATTAAATAAAAAACACTCTTCCGTAAGTTCAGACGCTGGTCTCCTGAGTGGCTTGGCAGTTTAAGGCACTACATCACAGTGCTAGAGGAGCCACTACAGACCCAGGTTCAATCCCAGGCCATGTCACAAACAGGCATGACCATGAGTCCCAGCATCATCTGGGTTAGGGGAGGGTTGTCAAGGGAATCCAGTTTGGATTTGGCTTCACTCCAAACATATAGCATTGAGAGCATATATCATTGACAGAAACAACTTGAATTGTTGCATGTCGTTGTGCTTGCTAATATGGGCCTAAATTAAATTTCCTTTTATTCTTGGTCAATGTTTTGGGGAAGCCTGGTTTCCCTTGGCATCCATGAATACATGCAGAATAGCCATCACACACCTCAATAGTGTGTCAAAAGAAGCATCATAGAAAAGTCTGAAAGAACGCTCCGATTCTATTACCACGTGTGACTTAAGGCTATAACAGGTTTGTAACATGTTTATTTTAGTAATATGTGTGTGCATGATCTGGGTGGTTTAGTAGCTGAAAAGGTCTGGCTACATCATTCAAGTGGGGAATGTAAAATCATCTTCCAGATGACTTTTATTGAGATTTGAATGTGTTGATTTTGGATTGTTCTGTATCCCCCAGGTTGGAATATTAATAATTTACAATTCATTTATATTCTTAGAATGTGTTCTCAGTTGATGACCTCATTTATCACTGGGGAGAATCTGCCAAGGTGCCCCAGGGAAACATCTCAGATGAATTAACATGACAGCTTTATCCTTCTAAGACATGTCAAACTCTTTCCACGGAGGGCCAAATGTCTGTCGGTTTTTGACCCTCCCTTGTACCTGATTGATGTATTAAGGTCACTGATTAGTAAGGAAATCCTCTCACCTGGTTGTCTAGGTCTTAATTAAAACAAAAAAACAAAAACCAGCAGACACTTGGCCCTCCATGGAATAGGTTTGACATCCCTGTTCTAACATCTTCTATTAATCCCATGACTGTCTGATTTGCAAGTGATTCAGTGAACCATGCTCATGTGCCCTAAAGACCTGAAAACGTGGGGTAGCTCCCCAAGCGAATGCCTAGGCTTTAGCTCAGCAGGCTAACACAGTATTGTGGCACACAGACGACCTGAGTTCAAAACCAGTCAATCACATTGGTGCTGTGACACGTCAATTGATGCCTTTCAGCTGCAGGAGTCGTTGCGGAGAGGAGGAGGTCAAAGGGGCTTAAAGAAGAAGTGATTATGTCAACCATGCTCTTATGATGAATACACTTGCCTGAGAGTTAAAGCTAGAATCATTAGTTATTAAATGAATGATTTATACCCAAATATTCTTGAAGAATATAACTTATACAAGCCTAATGAGCTTAGTTCAACTGTTGTGCCCCATGCATCAACAACCAACATACAAGCTTGTTTTACTCCGTTTGTAAACATTGTAAAACACTGTGAAGTCTCAAAAATGGGATTAACATGATACCTTTGGTCAGTCTTTTAATTCATAGCTCTGTCTATGAATTTCTCCAGGCCCATACCTCAGTTTTTTACCAAAACTGGGGCGGGGACACGTGGTGGCCGCTTTGTTATTGTTTCAATGAAGGATTCTAGCTTTAAAGAATTGTGTCAGGTCTCCTGATACATTCTTGTCCCACTGGGCACAGCATGTCATTTCAACATGGATACAGTAATTGGATAATATTTGGTTGAGATGTTGATCAATGGGATTACAACCTATATAGACCCACTCAAAAGACAGCCAAAAGTTAGTTGAATTTCCAATGCGTTATCACTATTCTTTCAACCATTTAAAAACACAACCAAATTCCAATGGACAAACAACGTCGGATTGTTGGTTTGGTTCTCACCCAAATGTCTATCACCACGCTTTCAACCATTTAAAAGCACAGCAAAGTTCAAAGGGGGATAACATTTCAGATATTTTGCTTATTTATACAACAGATGAATGTGTTATCACTGTGCTTCATTGAATCAGAACCAAATGACCAAGTCAAAGCAACATGTAAAGTGTTGCTCCCATTGTTCATGAGCTGAAATAAAAGATCCCAAATATGTTCCATACGTACAAAAGCTTATTTCTCTCAAATTCTGTGTACACATTTCTTTACATCCCTGTTAGTGAGCATTTGTCCTTTGCCAAGATAATCCATCCACCTGACAGGTGTGACATATCAAGAAGCTGATTAATCAGCATGCCGGGACAATACAATGCCACTCTAAAACGTGCAGTTTTGTCACACAACACAATGCTACAGATGCCTCTTGTTTTGAGGGTGTAATTGGCATGCTGAGTGCAGGAATGTCAACCAGGGTTGTTGCCAGAGAATTGTATGTTAATTTATCTACCATAATCCACCTCCAACTACATTTAAGAGAATTTGGCAGTACGACCAACCGGCCTCACAACCGCACATCTGGCTTCTTCACCTACGGAATCGTCTGAGACCAGTCGATGAAACCGTGGGTTTGCACAACGGAACTATTTCTGCACAAACTGTCAGAAATCGTCTCAGGGAAGGTCATCTGTGTTCTTCCCTCATCTGTGTGCTCATCATCCTCATCTGGACCTGACTGCAGTTCGGCATCATAACCAACATATCAGTGGGTAAATGCTCTCCTTCAATGGCCACTGGCACTCTAGAGAAGTGTGCTCTTCACAGACTAATCCCGGTTTCAACTGTACTGGGCAGATGGCAGTATGGTGTCGTGTGGGCGAGCGGTTTGCTGATGTCAAAGTTGTGAACAGAGTGCCCCATGGTGGCAGTGGGGTTATGGTACGGGCAGGCATAAGCTACGGATAACGACCAAAATCGTATCAATGGCAATTTGAACGCACAGAGATACCGTGACAAGATACTGAGGCCCATTGTAGTGCTTTTCATCCACTGCCATCACCTCATGTTTCAGCATTATAATGCACGTTCTCATGTCGTGAGAACCTACAAAATTCCCGGAAGTTGAAAATGTCCCAGTTCTCCCACTGCATACTCATCAGATATGTCACCACTTGATCATGTTTGGGATGCTATGGATCGATGTGTACGACAGCGTGTTCCAGTTCCCGCCAATATCCATTAACTTTGTACAGCCACTGAAGAGGAGTGGGTCAACATTCCACGGGCCACAATTAACAGCCTTATCAACTCTATCCGAAGGAGATGTGGCAAATAGTGGTCAGACTAGATACTGACTGGTTTTCTGATCCAAGCTCCTACTTTTGTTAAAGTATCTGTGACCAACAGATGTGTATTACTATTCCCAGTCATGTGAAATCCATTGAGTTCAAATTCATTTATTTCAATTGACTGATTTCCTTACATGAACTGTAACTCAGTAAAAATCTTTCAAATTGTTGCATGTTGCGTTTATATTTTTGTTCAGTTCACGCCTTTCCAGATTCTGCAAAGATTACCACAGACCTGCGATGGCCTATGAGTGCTATCTTGATCATGCATATGCTTTATAGGATAACATTAGACAGGAATTGCTACGGTAGCCTCAAAATGTGGCCATGGATGTGTTACTCATTTTAAAGATTGAATGTTACATTAGTTTGTAAAATAGCCTTAACTTTAGGCTATTTACAGTATTACAAAAGTAATATTGAATTGTGTTTGGTTGACAATGCAACCAAATATCAACATTTAACATTGGATAGTTCGATTTTTGGTTTAGATGGAGACCTGAATCCAACATATCAATTATTAATTTGTAGACTAACTGGAAGTAAAGCAAGACTAAGTCAGTAGTTAGGTTTCCATCCAATTGGTGACAGATTTTCATGCGAATATAAAACAATCTGCATAAAAACAATATGCAGATTTTCCCACCAGAGATTTTCCCATTAAATTGACTTGTTGCAGATAAAATGGTCTGCGTGATGACAGGGTAAACTATGTACCGAGTAACAAATACAAGTTAAATGGGTTTCCATCGCATTTTCAACTCTGCTGATAGGGAATGTGACAACACTGACCGTTGCACGTGCGCTCTCGCCAACAGCACAAATAGCACGCAGATGGCTAGTTCGCGCATAAAAGACCGAGATTAGTTTTATTTGTAAAACGGCAGCCAAACGCAGATTATCATGTCACCATTAGAAGACCCTCGATATTTATTGGAAAGTAGCATCAAGCTCATCACCTTGCACTTTCTGTGAAGCTACATTTAAAAAATGATCTGTAGCCTAATAACTGCATACTCTCCCGATGAGTCATAGTGGGAGGACCACACACTACAGTGCATTCGGGAAGGTATTCAGACTCCTTTCCTTTTTCCACATTTTGTTATGTTACAGCATTATTCTAAAATGGATGTAATTATTTTTCTCCCTCATCAATCTACAAACAATATACCATAATGACAAAGCGAAAACAGGTTTTTATACATTTTTGCAAATGTATAAATATAAAAAACAGAAATGCCTTATTTACAGAAGTATTCAGACTCTTTGCTATGAGTCTCGAAATTGAGCTCAGGTGCATCCTGTTTCCATTGATCATCCTTGAGATGTTTCTACGACTTGATTGGAGTCCACCTGTGGTATATTCAATTGATTGGACATGATTTGGGAAGGCACACCCCTGTCTATATAAGGTCCCACAGTGAACAGTGCATGTCAGAGCAAAAACCAAGCCATGAGGTTGAAGGAATTGTCCGTAGAGCTCAGAGACATGATTGTGTTGAGGCACAGATCTGGGAATGGGTACCAAAACAATTCTGCAGCATTGAAGGTCCCCATCATTCTTAAACGGAAGATGTTTGGAACTACCAAGACTCTTTATAGAGCTGTCTGCCTGGCCAAACTGAGCAATCAGGGGAGAAGGGTCTTGGTCAGGGAGGTGAGCAAGGACCCAATGGTCACTCTGACAGATCTCCAGTGTTCCTCTGTGGAGATGGGAGAACCTTCCAGAAGGACAACCATCTCTGCAGCACTCCACCAATCAGGCCTTTGTGGTAGTGGCCAGGCGGAAGCCACTCCTCAGTAAAAGCACATGACAGCCAACTTGGAGTTTGCCAAAGGCACCTAAAGGACTCAGACATGAGAAACAAGATTCTCTGGTCTGATAAATTCAAGATTGAACTCTTTGGCCTGAATGCCCAGCGTCATGTTTGGAGGAAACCTGGCACCATCCCAGGTGGTTGCAACGTTAGTCGTTAAGGGTAGACCAAGGAGCAGCGTGGTAGGCGTACATTTTCTTTTCATTTTAAACGTTCCACCAAAAACAATAAATAACTCAACGCATGTAAAGCTAGGAGTACAAAGACATGCAACGACCAAAGACAAGATCCCATAACAGAAGGTGGGAAAAAGGGCTGCCTAAGTATGATCCCCAATCAGAGACAACGATAGGCAGCTGACTCTGATTGGGAACCATACTCGGCCAACAAAGAAATACAAACATAGATTTCCCACCCTAGTCACACCCTGACCTACCAAATAGAGAATTTAAAGGACCTCTAAGGTCATGGCGTGACAATGGTGGTAGCAGCATCATGCTGTGGGGATGTTTTTCAGTGGCAGGGACTAGGAGACTAATCAGGATCGAGGGAAGATGAACGGAGCAAAGTACAGAGAGATCCTTGATGAAAACCTGCTCCAGAGTGCTCAGGACCTCAGACTGAGGCGATGGTTCACGTTCCAACAGGACAACAACCCTAAGCACATAGCCAAGACAACGCAGGTGTGGATTTGGGACAGGTCTGAGTGTCCTTGAGTGGTCCAGCCAGAGCAAGGACTTGAAGCATATCAAACATCTCTGGAGAAACATGAAAATAGCTTTGCAGCAACGCTCCCCATCCAACCTGACAGAGTTTGAGAGGATCTGCAGAGAAGAATGGGAGAAACTCTCCAAATACACATGTGTCAAGGTTGTAGTGTCATACCCAATAAGACTTGAGGCTGTAATCACTGCCAAAGGTGCTTCAACAAAGTACTGAGTAAATTGTGTGAATTCTAATGTAAATGTGGTATTTCAGTTTTCATTTTGCAAAAATGTCTAAACCTGTTTTTGTCATTATCAGTTATTGTGTGTAGATTGATGTGTGAAAAAAACGATTAAATACATTTTAGAATAAGGCTGTAACTGAACAAAATATGTAAAAAGTCAAGGGGTCTGAATACTTTCCGAAGGCCCCGTAGGTGTGATTCCTGAGTTCATTAAGCAATTAACATCCCATCATGCTTAGAATCATGTATGACAATGCTGTGCAAGCCATTATTTTGGCTACCATGGCTATGCCACCATAGGATTGACACAATAGCTGTTGATGACTTTGCAAATGCTATACAAAACATTAAGAACACCTGCTCTTCTATGACAGACTGACCAGCTGAATCCAGGTGAAAACTAGGATCCCTTATTGATGTCACTTGTTAAATAAACTTCAATTAGTGTCGATGAAGGGGAGATGACTGGTTAAATAATATTTTTTAAGCCTTGAGACAATTGAGACATTAAATCAAATCAAATGTATTTATATAGCCCTTTGTACATCAGCTGATATCTCAAAGTGCTGTACAGAAACCCAGCCTAAAACCCCAAACAGCAAGCAATGCAGGTGAGGAAGCACGGTGGTTAGGAAAAAACTCCCTAGAAAGGCCAAAACCTAGGAAGAAACCTAGAGAGGAACCAGGCTATGATGGGTGGCCAGTCCTCTTCTGGCTGTGCCGGGTGGAGATTATAACAGAACATGGCCAAGATGTTCAAATGTTCATAAATGACCAGCATGGTCAAATAATAATAATCACAGTAATTGTTGAGGGTGCAGCAAGTCAGCATCTCAGGAATAAATGTCAGTTGGCTTTTCATAGCCGATCATTAAGAGTATCTCTACCACTCCTGCTGTCTCTAGAGAGTTGAAAACAGCAGGTCTGGGACAGGTAACACATCCGGTGAACAGGTCAGGATTCCATAGCCGCAGGCAGAACAGTTGAAACTGGAGCAGCAGCACGGCCAGGTGGACTGGGGACAGCAAGGAGTCATCATGCCAGGTAGTCCTGAGGCATGGTCCTAGGGCTCAGGTCCTCCGAGAGAGAGAAAGAGAGAAATAGAGAATTAGAGAGAGCATACTTAAATTCACACAGGACACCGGATAAGACAGGAGAAGTACTCCAGATTTAACAAACTGACCCTAGCCCCCCGACACAAACTACTGCAGCATAAATACTGGAGGCTGAGACATGGATTGTGCATTTGTGCCATTCAGAGGGTGAATGGTTCAGACAGAAGATTGAAGTGCCTTGGAACTGCGTAGCAGGTGCCAGGCCCACCGGTTTGTGTCAATAGCGACAACACTGCTGGGCTTTTCACGCTCAACAACTTCCCGTGTTTATCAAGAATGGTTCACCACCCGAGGACATCAGACCAACTTCACACAACTGTGGGAAGCATTGGAATCAACATGGGCCAGCATCCCTGAGGAATGCTTTCGACACCTTGTAGAGTCCATGCCCTGATGATCTTCTGAGGGGTGTTCCTAATGTTTGGTATACTCAGCGTATACTGTAGGCCTAAATAACATCATTGATGATATATGAGTGATTAAATTGTTTCACTGTCGCCATCGAAGTCATTCCAAGAGGTAGATTTAACAGAGAAAATAAAACGTGACCATACTTTGTTTTGAACAAGAATTTAAGCTTTCTGCCCATATAAGACATGTCTATGTCCTGGAAAGTTGGCTGCTACTTACAAAGTCATTCTAGTCACATTAGCGCATGTTAGCAACAACTGTCCTGGTTTAGGGACACCGAGCCCATAGATGGTCATCTAATTGCACTGTCCAATTTACAGTAGCTATTACAGTGAAAAACATACCATGCTATTGTTTGAGGAGAGTGCATAGCAACACAACACTTTTATCAGGGCAACTGGTTTGATACATTCACCTCTGAAAGTAAAAAATGTACTTACATTCAGTAATCTTGCTCTGACTGGGGGTCCCAGAGATAAAATGTAGCATTGTTTAGTTTGATAAAATCAATTTTTGTATTCAAATGTAGGAACTGGGTTCTACAGTTTGAACCCCTGCTGTTTCTACCCCCCCCACCACCCGGCCATCTAGATGTGTGAAGGTAAGTGTCTTTCTGTAGGGAGGCTAATGACCCATCATGTAAGACATTCTTGGGAGTGTGTAAACTTAAATGTTTTATTACTATAGCATCTTTACACGTTTTCGATAGTTATGTACTTGAAAATGTATCAATTGACCAATTCCGCTAATTTGAAAAAACTCCTGGCAGACTTGATACAAAATATAGTGTAGTAATGTAATGGAAAAGGGGGATACCTAGTCAGTTGTACAGCTGAGTGCATTCAACTGAAATGTGCCTTCCGCATTCAACCCAACCCCTCTGAATCAGAGATGTGCGAGGGGCTGCCATAAATCAACATCCACCTCTTTGGGGAACAGTGGGTTAACTGCCTTGCTCAGGGGGCAGAATGACAGATTTTTTACCTTGTCAGCTCGGAGATTCAATCCAGCAACCTTTCGGTTACTGGCCCAATGTTCTAACCACAAGGCTACCTGCCATACTGTTTCACGGAATCAGTCTGAAACTTTGCACACACACTGCTGCCATATCTGGTGGCCAACATCTAAATTGTGCCTAAACTCATATTTGATTATATGACCTTTCTCTTGCTCTCAAAGATGATGAAAAAAATAAAATTAGAAAATGCATGTTTTTTTTGTTGTATTATCTTTTACCAGATCTAATGTATTATATTCTCTTACATTAAATTCAGATTTCCACAAACTTCAAAGTGTTTTCTTTCAAATGGTAGTCATTGACAAATATCAAGGCGAAGAAGGGCTTGCTTAAAACCCTGGATGAGAGACGAAAGGGTAACTGTAGATAGATCATTTCTCCAGTAGGGGGTGCAACCCAGCCTATAGTTTTTTTCTGATATATATGGCTATAAATTGAAGATCTGACGTTGTTTTAAAGGTACAAATTCAACACATTTTATACAAGCTTTGTCTATGTTGAAAATTGGTTACCATGATGAGATAATCCTGTTTTTGAAATTTCCACATCAATTCCACCATCAAAACTAAAAATGTTAAAGACTTTTTTCAAATCCAATGCATTTTCCGTGTAGATTCCACGTCACAAACAATTTGACAAATTATGTTGAAACAACATTTGTGAAAACATCCATAAAGAGATTATTTGTCGATTGATTATATCTGTTATTTTCCAATTGTCCAATTTGATCCCGAGCAGTAACATGTCCACAGTGAGCGCGTTTCCTCTTTTCTGTCCCCATCCTCTCTGTTCCAACATGTTTCCCACTCAGAGTAGTCAGAAAGTAGTAGTACAAGTGAAAACACCTCTTGATTCAAGGCTGCTGTCTCTTTGTTTATTCTGAGGGTGAGTCATAATCGTCTGAGAGGGCAAGATGAACAACTGTGATGATTCAATAGAACAAACTGCCCATTTAAGTGTTTTAAGAGTGGTGGACATAACCGGCCATTCAGGTGAATTAATGTGTTGTTTGTTTTGTTTAATCCAAAATTAATTTCATAACACCGTTACACACACCAAAGAAACTGAAGACACACAGCAAACAGGATTTAAATGAAATGTCAGTAAGTATTGAGCTTTATTTATGACGGATAGGATATGTGTACAGACATTGCAGAACAACCATGTCATTATCTGGGCTGTTTAAGGAGACAGACTAGAAGCTGTGGTGATGATTACGAGCCTGAGCCTGAGCCTTGCGCGCGCCCGCCGAATCTATAAAAGAATGCGAGATGCACCCACTGAGCTGAGTGAAGTGAATTAGAGGCGATACGTGTTGCGGAGGAGGAGAGACACCTATACAGAGGAGGATAAATTTGGATTCAGCTAAAAGTCAGCTCCACAGAGAAACTAAATAGCACAGGTATGTTCAAAATGACATTTAGGCAACTTTTTCCCTCATCATGAAAATCGCATCTCCTCCTATTGTTTTCTACTCCTGAGCATAACACGTCTCCAACATGCCATGCAGAGGGATTTGCGAATGAATGACTCAGCCATGCAACAGAATGACAGTGCACAGACTCTGGCACCAGAGGTTTGTGAGCAGGTGCTGGAGGATAATGCTGGACTGGGTTACGGTGGCTCTACTGGTAACCTGTCGCTGCGTTGCTGGCTGTATTTCTTAAGCAAGGAATCTATCCTGGAAGTGCAGGGCGATGGCTCCAGCATCACAGTGCGTGTGATGATAGCTGTGGTCTACTCCGTCGTGTGTGCACTGGGGCTAGTGGGGAACTCTCTGGCACTCTACCTGCTTCACTCACGCCACAGTCAGAAGCAGTCTTCCATCAACTGCTTTGTAATGGGCTTGGCTCTCACCGACCTGCAGTTTGTTCTCACGCTCCCCTTTTGGGCTATTGACACTGCTCTGGACTTCCGCTGGCCCTTCGGCAAAGTAATGTGTAAGATCATCAGCTCCGTGACCGTCATGAACATGTACGCCAGCGTCTTCTTCCTGACTGCCATGAGTGTGGCACGGTACTACGCGGTGACCACGGCCCTCAAGATGCACAGCAGGCGGGCAGCGGCGGCTGGTGCCAAGTGGATCAGCCTGGGCATCTGGGTAGTGTCGCTGCTGGTCACCTTGCCCCATGCCATCTACTCCACCAGTGCCCAGCTGTACGACGAGGAGTTGTGTTTGGTGCGATTCTCTGAGTCAGGCAGCTGGGACCCTCAGCTGCTCCTGGGGCTGTACCAGCTACAGAAGGTACTGCTGGGCTTTCTCATCCCCTTGGTGGTCATCACTGTGTGTTACCTGCTGCTGCTGCGCTTCGTGCTGAGCCAACGCATCAGTGGAGCAACCAGCTCGGAGGGCTCGGAAGGCCGCCACAAGCACCGTTCCAAAGTCACCAAGTCGGTGGCCATCGTGGTGCTGTCCTTTTTTCTGTGCTGGCTGCCCAACCAGGCGCTGACACTGTGGGGCGCGCTGATTAAGTTTGACGTGGTGCACTTCAGCAACGCATATTACAACGCCCAGAACTACACCTTCCCTCTGACTGTATGTCTGGCTCACACCAACAGCTGCCTCAACCCTGTGTTGTACTGCATAATTCGGCGTGAGTACCGCACAGGCCTCAAAGAGCTGCTGCTGCGCGCCACACCCTCCCCAAGGAGCCTGGCCAACCTGCTGCCCCGCAAGGCCAAGGTGGCAGAGGCTCCCCCTGACATGGTGCTGGTCCAGATGGATGTTTGAGGCATTTCATGAAATTCGTTTGTTGTGATTGACGGAACAGCACCATCACAAGGAATGCCCATTAGGATGTGCCCTATTTTCTTTCCCCCTACTCAGATTCTCTTTGCCAGATGTGTTTTTCATCTGTCTCCTACGGTGCTTCTCTGCCTTCCCGTAATTTACCATGAATATGTAACAAGTAGCACTCATGTCAGGGGTCTCAATGAGTTCAAACCATAATGCGTCACCTTCTGCTTTGTACCTGCCAGATAAGACACAAGTCGCCATTCCACCTATGATCTCCATCAATTATCCATTTGTTTTCAATCATTTGAATTGGGTCATTTGCACTCAACAGAACACACTTTCTGCCGCGTATTGTATTCACGAGATGATGAATAGATGAGACTCTCCATAGGATGCAAGAGTTTATTCAGACACACTAATGTCTGTGCAGGGTGTTTTTTTCATGCAATTTAGTACCTTGTTATTGCATTTGGTCATGTTCTCCTATGCCATAACTGTCCTTGGTAGGTGTATAGATCCTTTAAATCATCAAATAAAACAGGAACTCAATTATAATCTATTGATATGGTTCATTTTATATCATTTTGATTGGTGTTATGTTATTACCAGAGCCATGTTGGCAAATGTCTCTCTCCAGGAAGCTTTGTTGTGTGTGCAAGCAACCGATTAGTAGAGTATTTTTTACTCCAAATAATAGATCTTTTTCTGATATAGACAAATAAAGGAGTGCGGTGGGAACATATTGTATATGTGATAGAGTTGATCAGAGCAACATACAGAGAGCAAGTTGTGGGTCATTGTCTTATACCACGTTAGCTGATCGTGAAAGGAAAACATTTCTCTCAAATGTTAACTGCAGTTGTATGCAAGGTCAGGGTCTCTTAGTGTGTCCACTAGAATGGAAGAAAACAATTTAGATTTGAAGGAGTAGAAACGTTGCATTACATTGCAACAACAAGACAACCTTGCTTACAGTCTTTGCTTTCTCTGTCTGTTAAACGTGAGCTGCGCACACACACTGAGCCTCTGCTTTGAGCCATACAAAGTGAATTTATTATGGGATATCATCTTCCTACCCATTCATATATCTATATTAATAATTCAGTTTGAAGGAAATATATAAAAAAGTATGAAATAGTCGAAACCTTCAACGGAATGTGAACAAGTCTCTGTGAAATCATGTACTGTAAAGGTTATATTGCAAGAGCTACACTATTACTAATGTGATTCACTATTTTTTTGTAATTTGTTGCCTTGATCTCATTAGCTATATAAACTGTTTTAGTAAAGTGTTTATAAAGTGCATTATGTAGAACTAAGAAATAAACCAGTCAACTTGAACATCCTCTTTTGATTAATTGGGTCGTGTTTGAAATCAGAGCATATGGATGGGGATGTGGTATACACATGCAGGATCTTAATTTGAGCCAGTTCTCTACAGCAGGAAAATAATCCTGCAGCAACAGGAAATGTGAATTATTATGTGGATTATAATGAATGGACATTTTGTAGGGGTCAATACATTTTTCATAAGGGAAAATTAAGTCTGAAAATTCAAAGTGGAAATTACAAACTTCAGAAGCCTTTTTAAACCTTAAATACACTACAAGTTTAAAATGTCCTGTCCTGCAACAGTGTTGCTATTCTGCAACAGTGTGATCAAATTCAGACCCTACAGTTTAGGGCTCCAGTGATGAAGTGGCTCTAATTGTGCTGTTAAGTACCTTAGAATAAGGGTTCACCAATAGGCGGCCCGATATTATTCACCCCCCCCCAAAGTTTTCTGAGCAAAAATATACCAAGTATTCCCATGCATGAACAAAGAGGCATATGTGATCGTATCGCAATATACTTAAGGTTTGAAAATATCCTGTTTTTGTCAAATAATATATCTGTTTGGGATTATTTCAGTCAATTTGCAGTGTACAAATTATTTATACCTATGTTCTGGCAACCCGACCATCTGCTCAAGGAAAAATCGGCCTGTGGCTGAATGTATTTGGGGACCCCTGCCTTTCATTGACATTCTCAGCATGCAGACAGGAATGTGGCTTTCTTTCTCACGTTGTAACGGCCGTTGTTGATGGGAGAAGGTGAGGACCAAAATGCAGTGTGGTAAGTGTCCATATTGCTAATTTATTATCATAAGAACACTAAACAAACTGACGACGACGACGAATGACCGAAACGAAACAGTCCTGTCTGGTGTAGACACAAAACAGAAAACAATCACCCACGAAACAATAGAAAACAGGCTCCCTAAATATGGTTCTCAATCAGGAACAACGATTGACAGCTGCCTCTGATTGAGAACCATACCAGGCCAAACACAGAAATAGCAGATCATAGAAAAACTAACATAGACAACCCACCCAACTCACGCCCTTTACCATACTAAAACAAAGACATAACAAAAGAACTAAGGTCAGAACGTGACACACGTAGCGTTAATTCTGATTTCACCAGGCTATTCTTCTTCTGCACTGAAAGACAAACTCTGGTGTTTACATCTGTCAAACCCTACCAAACATTCAGCCTGAGAAATGATGACGATTCTTTCTTTTGTCAACCCTTAACCCCTAACAAATAAAATGCTTTGACACCACCTAGCCATCAAGGGCTGCAGTGTCTGCTTGTTAACTCCTCTCCCAGGCACTTACAGCAATTTATCAATGAATCAGGGACCAATGCATATCCATAGGAAAATGTCTTTGCTATAATTCTGTTACGTTCCACTTGACTTTTAGCACTCTTTCTACTTATGCTGACATTGCCTTATAGCAATGCTTAGCAAAACATTCAGATTCATGATGAGGAAACTATTTGCAAACCATCTAAGAAATATAAATTGGTAATATCGTGATTGAAAGCGCAATTAGTAAACTGCAGTCTAGACGTGTGCAGTATCTCTCCACTTATGATGTTACATATTGAGGCTCATGAATAATACAAGAAGTACAATGGGTCACGGAGACAGCCTATGAATACCAAAGCACATTGTCATAACCTTTATTTCAAATGAAGAGAGTTTTATTAAGTTCTCCCCAGTACTTGAAGGAGCGAGTGGAGATGGAGTTGAGGCACTTCCTGAGGTAATAAGCCAACTCATAAAACCTATTCGAGTAAGGTACTTATCTCTTTTATCAGGGTGGATGGGGAAGAGGACGGGGTATGGGGCGATGATTTTAGAGAGCTAAGAAAGACAGAAGACTTGATTTACCATACTGGGAGACTGTCTGAAGAGGAATCCTATTGAGATGCATTCAGCAGCTCACTGAGGAAAGGAGGATTCATCTTTATCTCCCATGAGGTGAATAACTGTGATTCATATTGACTGATTGCCATAAATGGCAAGGAGGACTGCAGATTAATTACTTTCATTGTTGAAACGTAGATCCATTCAGAAGCTTCCTAGGATTAATTGATTGCCTGGTTAAATGTATACAGCAGATAGCATCTGCCGTGATTCCTCTCATCAGAGAATAGTTTTTTGTTTTCCCCCATCATCATTTCCTCTGATGGAAATTTTCCAGATACCTGTCAAATTATTCCACCTCTTCTGACCATTCCAACAACACACACATTCCAATCTTCAAGTCCATGATGGAATTAAATGTACTCTCATGTTGCCCGCAGCAGCAGAAGGTGCTTATCTTTGAGTCCATTAAGAGCTGGGCCAAAACGAACTCTCATATTCCTAAAGCCTACTATTAATTCCTGACACTCTCCTCCCGACTTTGCATTTCCATCAACAACAACCCCCTCTGTATCTTACTTCCTCCCTCTCCTGGTGAATCTCACCCTCTACCACAGCTTTGATCCAGCTAAATATGAAATCTCGACAGTTTTCAAAGTGCAAACTTCAGGCAAGCTTCTCATGCCTACGCAGATTCATGACAACAAAGTGTGACAGTGGCAGGGATGCTCCCCTTTGACATCAAGGTCACTTTGACGTGACTCAGAGTATCATTGTGGCAGAAATGTACGTACACCCTTGATATTGTGTGACTTTATTTAAATATGTTCAATACACAGCATGTTACTCGCCTCATTGTACTTCAAACTAGACAGGAGAGGAGATAATGACTACTACTTATAACAGCATCTCTGTCTATGTATATGAGTAGAAATGGTTGCAGTAAACAATCATTTTTCAAGAAGGCCTATTTGTAATGATTGCGATACGTGGCCGTTTCATCGACTTCAGTTGCATGCATGTGGCCTGGGGAGAGCAAGGAGGGATCTCATGGTACAGAGACCCAGGGAGGCAGGTTCAATTCAAAACTTAGGCTTCTATTTAATGTGACATCAACACAAGCACTCCATGAGAATAGGCCTAAACTAGATCTTCAGATCTTCAGTCTCTGCTCTACCATGTTGTAGGCTGTCTTTCAAGTCTGTCGTCGTTTAGGGCAGTGTGACAGCATCAATACGCTTGTTTTGAGTCAGCCGGGATAACCAATCTGCTACTTTTGTTGAATGCATCACAAACACACGGCATCTTCCTCATCCCACTTCCATTCAACAACAGGGAAGTGGAGATAATGACTAATACCCAGGGATGTAATCGGGTGTTAGTCATTATCTGTGAAAATTTCACAGGGGGACACTTTGACAAGTAAAAAACATTAGGGTCGTTCCATGTCGTTTCAGCAGGCCATGACCCTCACCATCTCAGATTGTTCTGAAATTGTTTCTGTAGTTAGAAACAGATAAGATAAGCATTCCGGCAACATTATTTTGCTGAAATGTAATTTGATCTGAGAAATGAAGCTAATTGATTGCACCCAAATTCACCATTTTAATTTATCGGATTCATATAATATTCAATAATTATAGTACCTACCATCTGATTTGGACCAAAGTTTTTTGAACAATGGGTTAGACATGAGGAATCAAAATAAATGGTCAACAGCCACCCATGGACACATTTACATTACATTTACATTTACATTTAAGTCATTTAGCAGACGCTCTTATCCAGAGCGACTTACAAATTGGTGAATTCACCTTCTGACATCCAGACACCCCACGCCATTCCCACCCCAACAACGAGTATGTAGTATCAGTTCTCTATGTCTGACAAGTAGTATGGAACTGCGGCTGTCAGTATTGTCGATTTGATTTGATTTATTTGATTATTATAATGCCATGCATCTTCAGGATACCCAAATGGGCTTATAAAACACTGATGTACTCTAGCAAAATCCAATAATCATGTCCATATATCTACACATACATACATGTATATAAACATACATTCATAGGGCAGTGAAAGACTGTTGAGAAAACAAAAAATTTAAAGTATAAAATGTATGTATCTTCCAAGCTTTGGAGGAAAGATTTGCAAACAGGAATACTTATTTCCTAAATAGCCATTCAAGTTCTTCTTCATCTCTAATCCAGAATAGTTCCTGTTTTCTTTGCAACATTTTATCAAACAGTATAGTGCTCAAATCATCATGTGAAGGATAATAAAATAAAATGTGAAGTTCATTCTCGACCTCCTCTAAATCACAGACAGTACAGAGTCGCTCATCTTCATCTATGTCATTGAACCTTCCTACCTCAATTGCCAGAGGCAGCATCGCGGCTCTCAACTGGGCACACAAGGATCTGTGGTGTTTTACAGTTAAAAACATTTTTTATTTTTCTGTCCTCTGGCATATTGATGAGGCGGTTCCATAACCTAATCATTTCACCCCTCTGTCTTATTTCACAGGACTCCCAACATATGACTCTGTCACGTTCTGACCTTTATTTCCTTTGTTTTGTATTTATTTAGTATGGTCAGGGCTTGAGTTGGGTGGGCAGTCTATGTTTGTTTTTCTATGATTTGGGGATTTGTATGTTTCGGCCTAGTATGGTTCTCAATCAGAGGCAGGTCATTAGTTGTCTCTGATTGAGAATCATACTTAGGTAGCCTGGGTTGCACTATTTGTTTGTGGGTGATTGTCCATGTTGATTGCTTGTGTCATCGCAGTTCTCATTTAGCGTCACAGTCGTTATTTGTTTATTGTTTTTGTATTCAGTGTTCAGTACTTTCTTTAATTAAATATCAAGATGAACACAAACCACGCCGCGTTTTGGTCCGCCTCTCCTTCCCAGGAAGAATCCCGTGACAGACTCCTTGAATAGCAAGGCTTGGGGCCAAACCCAGAAAACATTGTATGGCTCTATTCATCAATATAGTTTGCTGTTTGGTTTCTTTAAAACCCCAGATTCCAGCAGCACAGTTCAAGGTCTTCACATATTTTCTGTTTACTTACTACAGACCCCAACCCTCTACTTGCGGAATCTGAAAAACACTTTATACCTTCAAAGGTCATACATTCATCAAAAAGGAAACCAATGTACAGTATTTATATGAGTTAGTGTAGTTTAGGGTCATTGCTCTAAAAGAGAAATCATGAATACTTCCTATTGTACCCTTTTTTCTGAAGTGCATTATCTGGGTTATCATTATCTTGGTTAATCATTCATCTCCACTTGGTAAAACAGAGAGTGACAGTGTTCAATATACTGTACATTGCAAATAAAACTCACTCTCTTCAAGGAGGACAGTATCATCTGCGTACAATAGCTTCCCCAAAAGTCGTGATCTTTGCAAATGTATTAGAAATACAAAACAGAAATTCCTTATTTGCATAAGTATTCAGACCCTTTGCTATGAGAATCGAAATTGAGCCCAGGTGCATCCTGTTTCCATTGATTATCACCCTTGATCTGTTTCTACAAATTGATGGGAGTCCACATGTGGTAAATTCAATTGATTGGACATAGTTTTGGAAAGGCACACACCTGTCTATATAAGGTCCCACAGTTGACAGTGGATGTCAGAGCAAAAACAAAGCCATGCCGTCGAAGAATTGTCTGTAGAACTTCGGGACAGGATTGTGTCGAGGCACAGATCTGGGGAAGAGTAAATTTTTTGCAGCATTGAAGGTCCTCAAGAACACAGTGGTCTCCATCACTGTTAAATATAAGAAGTTTGGAATCACCAAGACTCTTCTTAGAGCTTGGCCCCTCGGCCAAACTGAACAATTGGGAGAGAAGGGCCTTGGTCAGGGAGGTGACCAAGAACCTGATGGACACTCTGACAGAGCTCCAGAGTTCCTCTGTGGCGATGGAAGAACCTTCAAGAAGGACAATCATCTCTGCAGCACGCCACCAATCAGGCCTTTGTGGTAGGCTGGCCAGGCGGAAGCCACTCCTCAGTAAAAGGCACATGACAGTCAACTTGGAGTTTGCCGAAAGGCACCTAAAGGACTCTGACCATGAGAAACAAGATTCTCTGGTCTGATGAAACCAAGATTGAACTACTCTTTGGCCTGAATGCCAAGCGCCACTCCTCACAGGAGTGGCTTCAGGACAGGTCTCTGAATGTCCTTGAGTGGCCCATCCAGAGCGCGGAATTGAACCCGATCGAACATCCATGGAGAGACCTGAAAGTAACTGTGTAGCAACGCTCCCCATCCAACCGGTTGTTACTTTGCTGTTGTTCGAGATGCAGTGCTTGGCCCTTTCTGAATCTCCTCTTACAGAACCATAGCTTGTTGTCAAAGATATGTTGACACTGTTTAAACTCTTCTCTTAAACTTATTTTCATTGATCGTCTTTACATTTTAGGAACTTATTTTCTGCAACTCTTATTACAGACTGTAAATAACTAACTCTTTATTCCAATATGGTTTATTCTCACCTCATAGCAGTAATAGCACCATCTAGTGGTCAGAACCTGGTAATATCAGGATGTTGGATGGGATATAAACTTAACTTCAATGACTAATTTCTCTGAACAGGGAAAAAAAATCAAAATTCACTGAGAACACATTACATAAGATGAAGAAACAATACTATGAGCCGCAGTTCCATACTACTTGTCAGAAACAGAGAACTGATACTACATACTCGTTGTTGGGGTGGGATTGGCATGGAATGTGGGGGTCCGTGTGTGGCTATTGACAATTTCTTTGGATTCCTCATGTCTAACTCATTGTTAGAAAACGATTGGTCCAAATTGGATGTTAGGTACAATATTTATTGAATATTATATGAATCTTATAAATTGTAAACAATTAGCTTAATTTCTCAAATTATATTTAAGCAAACTAAAGTTGCAGAAATGCTAATCTTATCTGTGTCTAACAGGAACAATTTCAGAACAATCTGATATGGTGGGTTGTCACGTTCTGACCATAGTTCTTTTGTGTTTTCCTTGCTTTAGTGTTGGTCAGGACGTGAGCTGGGTGGGCATTCTGTTTTGTGTGTCTAGGTTGTTTTTCTGTGTTCAGCCTAGTATGGTTCTCAATCAGAGGCAGGTGTCGTTATTTGTCTCTGATTGAGAATCATACTTAGGTAGCCTGGGTTTTACTGTGTTTTTGTGGGTGATTGTTTCCGTGTTTTACACCACACTGTACTGTTTTCGGTTTTCGTTATTGACGGTACGTTTGTTTTGTATAGAGTGTTCAGTTTATGTGTTTAATAAACAACCATGGACACTTACCACGCCGCATATTGGTCCTCCAATCCTTCTCGCCTCTCCTCTTCAGACGAAGAGGAGGAAAACCATTACATGGGTGTTGAAATCTTCTTTTTGAGGTGGAATGACCCATTAGTCAAGCTGAATGTCCGGTCATGTGAGTAATCCAATTTACTTTCCAATTACATCCCTGCTAGTACTTACAGATGACATCCCTCCCATCAACAATATTTCATGTCTGTAACTGAAAATATGATTTTTGGAAAGTAGATTTCAACCCAACTTGGTTCCCAGTTGTAACATCTGGGTTCTTGCCGTGGTAAAAGCCTGCGCCTGTCATAATAATGAGCAGGTCAAATACGGCAACCAAAGTGCAGCACATCACAACCAGGTCACCCCTATCTGAACCTATAAGGTCAGAGAGCAGAGAGCTCTAATTCCTCTTACAGCCAGTCTGATAGCCTTTCAGCTCCCCAGGCCATTCAGCACTAGAGAGCTTTAAATCCATGCAGTGCAAAGATCAATGAAAAATGGCATGAGAGATGTGATGACTTCTATGTAATTGCCTGAATCACTGCACGGATGCTAAATGTTCGGCCCATATGTCCCCTGCGTATTGAAAATGACAGAGCGCTAGTAATTCCATAACTGCATGATAATAATTGAGAGCTCGGCATTCAGAGACCTTTCCCAGCTGCCCGGCTTGGATAAGGATCGTGACCAGCTCAGGGACAATGGAGCAGCTCTGAAATACCAGCCCACTCATTGTTTCAAGCCTTATCGCATTGTCTCACGTTGTAATAAACCTCTCTCTCTCCCCTTTGCACCAGGAAGCATCAGGAAGCCTGTCCCTTGCCATTATCACCTGCGTCAGGACAAGCAGCTGAGACAAAACAAACAACCTTACACCACGCTCACTCCAGGTGTGCTGTCAAGGCCCATAAAGGTTGATTTGTGACACTGTGTCACAACTTGACCTTATCATGTTTTATGGCTTGAAGAAATGTGCATCTATAATTTGCACATGACAAGTGTTGAAAATCAATCCCATTGCAGTACATAGTTGGGTATTTATATAAGACATCAACATAACCCTAGGCTACCACATAGAGAACATGTATTAGAAATTAATAGAAAACCTCTCATCCAATAAGATTGATTAATTGATTTGGTTTAAATGGAAATCTTCCAGATGCTCAAAGCACTTTACAATATAAAGGAGGGGGCAGGATGGGGGGTAATACAAAACAAAATAACTTAAAACTTTGGAAATATCATTGAGTATGAGCAGATAGCACCGGTAATGCATACTGTATAATTCCATTCAAATCAAAATTCCACGATTACATGCAATATCCTGAATTATGGATGATTAAATTATTTAGCTGTTCTGTGAGACACAATGGAGTCATGTGGCTTGTTTCTTTGTTGACAGATGTGTTTCAATTACTATTATAACTGCTGTATAACTATTGTTGAATCAACCACATGCAAATAATAAACGGTGTAGTTTCTCTACGATTTGAATCACAGTCTATTTATATCACATTAATCCAGCTATTTTTTAAGGGAGCTCACCCACTGATATTTATGAAAATCAGTGAGAGATTGACTGTGTTTCTGTGACAACACCTCCCTTAAAACCAGGGCAGTGAGATTCACAGCATGTTCAGTTTAAATTGTAGCAATGTCTTCTCTGTGAAATTATTTGACTTGTGACATGTAATACAGCTTCTTACAGTTTCTCAGCAAAGCCAACATTTGTCCTATTTTTCATAATACATTTTTCTGTTTCCAATATATTACTGTAGCCTATATATTTGTGAAAGTGTCCCCCTGAGGAAGAATGGACTTTTGTTTTGCAGAGTATTTTGTGAAAGTTCAAGGGGATAAAATAACCCACGTACCGGGCCTTCAGAAAGTATTCATCCCCTTGACTTTTTACACATTTTGTGTTAAAGCCTGAATTTAAAATGTATTATATTGAGATGTTTTGTCACTGGCCTACAAACAATACCCCAAAATATCAAAGTGGAATTATGTTTTTAGAAATGCTTACAAATTAATAAAGAATGAAAGCTGAAATGTTTTGAGTCAATAAGTATTCAACCCCTTTGTTATGACAATGTAAGTAGTGCGCTGAGAGTCGGGAAGCAAGTACAGGGGGTGAGTGTTTTAATAAGTAAACAATAAACACGAAACAAACAATAAACACAAAACAAACAATAAACACGAAACAAACAACTCACCGACATGAAACAGTGTCAATAACATCCGAGGAAAGAACCAAGGGGAGTGACAGATATAGGGAAGGTGATCAAGGAGGTGATGGAGTCCAGGTGAGTGTCATGAGGTGCTGGTGCGCAAGACGATGGTGACAGGTGTGTGGGATAATCAGTAGCCTGATGACCTAGAGGCCGGAGAAAGAGTATACCTGACAGACAAGCTTAAATAAGTTCAGGAGTAAAAAATTGCAAGTCACATAATAAGTTGCATGAACTCACCCTGTGTACAACAATTGTGTTTAACATGATTTGTTTATGACTACCTAATCTCTGTACACCACCCATATAATTTTCTCTAAGGCCCCTCAGTCCAGCAATGAATTTTAAATACAGATTCGACCACAGAGACCAGGGAGGTTTTCCAATGCTTCGCAAATAAGGCCACCTATTGGTAGATGGGTAAAACAAAAGAGCAGACATTGAATATCCCTTTGAGCATGGTGAAGTTATTCATTACACTTTGGGTGGTGTATCAATACACCCAGTCGCTACAAAGATACAGGCATCCTTCCTGACTCAGTTTCCAGAGAGAAGGGAAACCGTTCAGGGATTTCACCATGGGGCCAATTGTGACTTTGAAACAGTTACAGAGTTTAATGGCTGTGATGGGAGAAAATGAACTATGGATGAACAACAAAAAGAAGGGGAGACTATAGCCTGGGGAGAATAAAAAAATATTCCAAAACATGCATCCTGTTTGCAACAAGGCACTAAATAAATACTGCAAAGAATTTGGCAAAGCAATTAACTTTTTGTCCTGAATACAAAGTGTTATACAACACATTACTGAGTATCACTGTCAATATTTTCAAGCATAGTGGTGGCTGCATCATGTTATGGGTATGCTTGTAATTGTTAACGACAGGGGAGTTTTTCAGGATAAAAAAAGAATGTAATGGAGCTAAGCACAGGCAACATCCTAGAGGAAAACCTGGTTCAGTCTGCTTTCCACCAGACACTGGGGGAGGAATTCACCTTTCAGCAGAACATCAACCTAAAACACAAGGCCAAATATACACTGGAGTTGTTTACCAAGACGACAGTGAATGTTCATGAGTGGCCTAGTTACGGTTTTGACTTAAATCGCCTTGACAATCTATGGCAAGACATGAAAATGGTTGTCTAGCAATGATCATCAATCAATTTGACCAAGCTTGAAGACTTGTCTAAAGAATAATGGGCAAATGTGGCACAATCCAGGTCTGGAAACTCTTAGAGACTTACCCAGAAAGACAAACAGCTGTAATAGCTGCCAAAGGTGCTTCTGCAAAGTATTGACTCAGGGGTGTGAATACTTATTTAATCATGATATAAACTGAGTATACAAAACAGGTAAATCCAGGTGAAAGCTATGATCCCTTATTGATGTCATTTGCTAAATCCACTTGAATCAGTGTAGATGAAAGGCAGGAGACAGGATAAATCATTATTTTTAATCTTTGAGACAATTGAGACATGGATTGCGTATGTACACCATTCAGAGAGTGAATGTGCAAGACAGAATATTTAAGAGCCTTTGAACAAGGTATGGTAGTAGGTGCCAGGACCTTTTTCTTCCACTTTGATAGATTATTTTGTGTAGAAAACATTTAATAGATTTTTATCCCCCCAAAATTAATAGATTTTAATCCCACTTTGTAACACAACAAAATGTGGACAAAGTCAAGGGGTGTGAATACTTTCTGAAGCCACTGTACCTTATAATTTATAACTTAAAAAGTCAAAAACTGGGGGGCACATGATGCCGCGGAGCTGAGCAGACGTTGACAAACCGAGCTCTTCAAAGTTATTCTATTTTTACCTAAATAACAACGTTGAAACAATATTCTAACATCGGCTGATAAATTGTCAAGTACTTACCTTCCCAAAGAGCCATGGACCTCCGACCGAGAGGCAAGAAGGACGACCAAAACATTGTTGATTCCCAAGATAACGATAACGCTACAGCTAGCAAGATTAGCATTAGCCCTCATAACGCAGACGACAGTTCCAGACTGTTGCTCTCAGCAGCCTCTTGCGAGCCTGCCGACATGCTGGCTACTCTCCTCCGGGAAATTCAGGACGGTAACAGAGGTCTTTCTATGAAAATTGATAAGAAATCGGCTGAACTCCATTCTTCCATTGACAACCTGAAATCCTCCATGAATGTTCTCCTTTTGAGAACGACTGAGGCAGAGTTGCGCATTAGCACAGTTGAAGATACCATCGCTAGACATGACCAGGTCTTGATACAACTGCAAAAGGACCATGCCTACCTCAAAAACAAGGTAGATCCGATGGAGAACCAGAGCAGACATAGTAATATCCGTGTGGTGGGATTGAAAGAGGACAGCGAGGGCCGTGACCCGGTCCGTTTCTTCACTCAATGGATCCCGGAGAAGAACATCACCGGCTACCTAATCCACCCTGCGCGGATGAAAGTTCAGTACAAAGGCCGAAGCCATCCCTTCAACACACCGGGAGAAGTGCACACTTTTCTCAAAGAACTGAGCCACGTCTGAGCCAGGACGGTCTCTCTGGGGGATAAAATGCAGTTTGTTTGTTTTCTCTTATCCAGACTGAACCGCTGGGATTTTTATTATTTTTTTCTTCCTTTTTTCTGTTTATTGTTTCCTTCCTAAAGAGACACACAGGTCACTTTTGTGCTCAAACCAAAGTTGAAACATTTCCTAATTATCTGCATATGATAGATTTATATTCAGTTACATATTTGAAACACAACCTATGCTTAATCCACTAAAATATGTCACATTCAACGTAAAAGGTCTTAACAGCCCGATTAAAAGGAAGAGTCTATACATACCTTAAGAAATTAAAGGCTGACATTGTGTTTTAACAAGAAACACATCTTACAGCCAGTGAACACAATAAATTAAATAGGGAATGGGTAGGACAAGTTTTTGCATCCTCTTTTAACTCCAAAGCAAGAGGAACTGCAATTTTGATATGTAGACACATCCCCTTCTGCGTCATCAACACCATCTCTGATCCCTCTGGCAGGTTTGTTTTGGTGCAGGGGTATATGTTTTCAGAGTCTTGGACCCTATTGAATATTTATGCTCCTAACTTCGATGACCATATGTTTATTCGGAATGTCTTCCTTCAGGTTGCTCAAGCACCACCAGGATGGCTACTGGTTGGAGGAGATTTTAATTTTTGCTTAAATACAGTTCTTGATAGGTCTTCTGATAAACCCTCACTTCTTACCAAAGCCGGCAAGCTCACCATGTCATTCATGAAAGATCTCAATTTACTAGACATCTGGAGACAGTTGCACCCACAGGATAGGGACTACTCTTTTTATTCACACCCACACAAGACACACACACGCATAGATAACTGTTTACTTTCGACACAACTGTTTCATAGAGTGTTAGATGCCGAGTATCTCCCCAGATTGCTTAGTGACCATTCTCCTCTGGTATTATCGATCTCCATTCCTACCAAGGTAAATGGAGCATATAGATGGAGACTAAATTCTACACTCCTAAAGCAACCTCAATTTTGTGCAGTCATCAAAGAGCAGATCAATATTTTTACTTTGACAAACAAACCCTCTGCTCCTGACAGCTTCATTCTTTGGGACACATTGAAGGCCTATCTGAGGGGACAGATTATTTCCTATACTAAAGGGCTGAAGAGAAAACACGGTGCGGAACTGAGTGCCCTTGAATCTGAAATCTCCGAGCTAGAGAAAACCTACCAAAGAGGCCCGACTAAAGATCTATACAGGCTTTTGGTAAATAAAAAACTTAAATATAATATTCTGAACACATATCAAGCTGAGAGGGCAATCACTAAATCAAAACAGCGTTATTAATAGCTTGGAGAGAAAACTCACAAAGTATTGGCATGGCAACTGAAAGCAGAGGACAATTAATGCCATAGAAACTCTTACTAATGAGATATCTTTCGACCCTACTGAAATTAATAGTGATTACTGTAATCCACAAGAAAGGGAAAAACCCGCTAAAGTGCGCCTCCTATAGACCAATCTCTCTCCTTAACACAGATTGTGAACTGGTCACCAAGATGCTATCTAAGAGACTGGAGTCATGTCTTCCCCTGTTCGTCAACCCAGATCAGACTGGCTTCATAATTAATAGATTGTCCTCCAATAATCTCAGAAGGTTCTTTGATATAATTCACCTTGCTAAAAAAAACAAAATACCTAGTGTCACGGTCTCCCTCGACGCTGAAAAGGCCTTGAATGGCCATACCTCTTTCGTGTCTTGGAAAAGTTCGGTTTAGGTACCGTGTTTGTAAATTTGATAAAATCACTCTACAAATCTCCTAAAGCTAGGATTGCTACCAATGGGATTACTTCCTCCTATTTCCTCTTTATAGGGGGAACAGACAAGGTTGCCCAATTAGCCCCCACCTCTTTGCCCTCGCCATCGAACCGTTGGCTGAGGCTATTAGAACGTGCCCTGACATACATGGTTTTGAGGTGGGCCCCCATACCCATAAATTATCACTCTTTGCGGACGACCTTGTCTTATTTCTAACAAACCCAGAACACTCCCTCTCTCACTTGCAGATCCTACTACAGTGTTATAGTTCTTTCTCTGGATATAAGGTCAATTTTGATAAAAGCGAAATCTTACCGTTGTCTGTCTTTGACCATCATACCATCAAGCACAAGTTTCCTTTTAGATGGTCGCCTATGGGCTTCACATATCTGGGCATAATGGTGGATGGTAATCTGAACAACCTCTATAAACTCAATCTGGCCAGTTTGTTGCAAAAGGTGGAGGTTGACCTTTGTAAATGGATGGACTTACCTCTCACTCTACTGGGTAGAATCAATGTAATTAAAATGAATGTCCAGCCCAGATTTCTATATCTGTTTCAATCTCTCCCTATCCCTGTGCCCGCAGCATTATTTTCCTCTCTCGACAAACTGACCAGACGGTTTATCTGGCACGGCAAAACCCCTAGGGTTGGCCTGGATAAACTGACCCTTGATTACAGTCAAGGGGGCTTAAACTTCCCCAATTTTAGAATGTACTACTGGGCTGCACAGTCTAGGTTTCTGGCTCAGAGGTTTGACAATGGTCCCTCTCCCTCATGGTTGAACATTGAAAAGCTTGAGGTAAATGATGACACTGGGGCAGAATTGTTTTACAAATGGGACAGAAAATCTATAAAAACCATCACAGACAACCCTTTAATCATACATTCTGTCCTGGCATGGTGCAAACTGCATGAGCTGTTCGGACGAGAGAGATTCCTTTCCCCTAAAACCCCTTTATGGAACAATAGATTGATCCCTATGTTTTTCCAGAATAGTAACTTTAGACCATGGTCTGATAAGGGGATCACTCTTCTGGAACATTGTTACGAGGAGGGAGTTCTTATGTCTTTTGATCAGCTGAAACAGAAATACCACTTGCCTAACAGGGACTTCTTTAGCTACCTACAACTACTAAACTTTATTAGGGTGACTCTCAAGGGACAATGTAACCTACCTAAGATGTCACCTATTGAACAACTCTGCCACATAGACCAACCACTGTTCAAGACCATTTCCCATGTATACGATGCTCTTATGTCAGGACTAACACTGCCTGGGCAAGATAAACCCCGACTTAGATGGGAAAAAGATCTGGGTGTTGATCTTGATGAGGATCTATGGAGTGACCTATGCAGGGATGGTGTTACATCCACATTGAACTCCAGATACAGACTGATCCAGTTTTAATTTCCTCCCTCAGCTCTATATCACCCCATCTAGACTGCACAAGTTCAACCCAGATATCTCCTCCCTATGTTTTAGATGTGGCTCAGATGAAGGAACATTCCTCCATTCCACTTGGCAGTGTTCAAAACTACAATGTTTCTGGCAGGGGGTATGCGATACCATATCCTCAATTCACGGGGTTGCATTCCCTTTAGACCCAGAGGTCTGTCTACTGGGTAACTTTACTAACACCAATCTTAGGCAAAGGCATACTATAAAACTAACAGAAATATTGCTAGCGATTGCCAAGAAATGTATTGCCTTGAAATGGAAATTGGATTCCTCCCTACCAGTTGCAATGTGGCTATCGGAAGTTTATAGTTGTATCCCTTTGGAGAAAATCACTTACTGCTTGAGGAATAAGTTAAAGACATTTTACAGAATTTGGCAAACTTTTATTGACTATATGGAGAATCTCCCCCCACATCTCCTTGATTGAATCTATATATAATCCTCACATAATGTTTCACACGTAATGTATAATATGTAGCCTACAGCAGGTGATCCAATGTCTCGTTATTATTTTTTTCTTATTGTATGTTTGTATATATAATTATTATTATTTATTTATTTTTGTTATGCTCGTCTGTTACTGTCACTTTGTCCTATCGTTGTCTAATATCTTTTTACTTTTGTTTTGAATGTCCTTAATTGGAAAATGCAAAAATAGAATATATCTTATTTTTAAAGTCGAAAACTTTAAAAGCATCCATATAAAGTAGCCTCTGCTTCCTGGAAATATGTGTTAAAGTAAACGAGTAAGTCTTTAGCACTACTGTTTGCACACCCGCTTGTGGCCTACATTCTAAATGTGTGATCAGAATCATGTGAATTTAGGACATGCAAATCATTCAGAGTTCTGAGATACATAATTCATTAAGGTTCATTACTGTGGATTGGAAATAACTGAAGGTACAAATGATGTAAATGAGCATTTCTTAGTACCAGTTCCAGTGCCAGCTCCCCCTCAAGTCTCCATCCTGCAATTGCTGTGAAATTGTGTTAATTGATCTAGATTATGCTCCTATCCATTATGTGATAGGGCCACTTTTCATATCTGCTCTCAGATGGTACAAGATTAGAGACTTTAGCATACATCAGTTCATGAAATATAGCAGTTGATAACGTTTCAATATGCAACTCTTAGTGCAATGTACTACTTTCATTCAATGATTTTGTGTGTTGTGCGCTGGATTGTTGTTTGACCATTACTATTTACCAAGTCTATGGCGGCGTCAGTGTCGGTCTCGTCGGGAAAAAAAAAAGACCATCGCCGAAACAAAGATGATTCTGCCGAGTTGCTCTGCAGAGTTCTTTGAGGAAGGAAAGCGAGGAATACTCCACATCACTCTCTCACTTGAGTATCTTACCTAGTTATTTTCTGATGATATCATTTTTGCTCTTTTGTAGCTTTGGCAACTATGTGTGTGCTTTCTATTACTGTTTCCTCTCCCTGTAGGCTTTACAGACGCTTCCCACCCCTTGGCCACAACCCTTTTAATTTAGTGTAGCCTGCGCACACAACCCATGTGGAATTTCCTAGTGTCTGGCAGAGTTTGGAACTGCCGATCTGCGGTCAAGAACGTTGAGTTCATCTCAGCCTATGCTGCCCTTCAGTCCCTTGCCCTTTTGGCCTTGACAGAGACATGGATCACCCCAGAGAACACTGCTACTCCAGCTGCTGGCTCTTTATCTGACTACGTTCTCTCTCATAGTCCAAGAGCATCTAGTCGTCGCTATGGTGGCACAAGGCTACTCATTTCCCCTAACTGGAGATGTTCTCCTTTCTCCCTCTCTCACGTGTCCATCTCCTCATTTGAATTCCATGCTATCACTGTCACTTGTCCACTCAATCTTAACATTGTTGTCATCTATTGCACCAGGTGCCCCTGGAGAGTTCATCAATGAGCTTGTCACCTTGAAAAGCTAGTTTCCTGATGATGGCTCACCGCTCTTCGTACTTGGCAGCTTCAACCTCCTGACGTCTGCCTTCAATTAATTTCTTTCCAACTCTCTCTTTCCCCTCCTTGCCTCTTTCGACCTCACCCTTTTCCACTCCCCTCCAACTCACAAGGCAGGCAATACGCTTGACCTCATCTTTACTAGAGGCTGTTCGCCTATTTATTTCACTGCAACCCCCCTCCAGGTCTCTGACCCCATCCCCTTCTCTTTTCTCCAAACCATCTCAGGAGACCTTCTCCCATTCCTCACTTCCCTCATCAACTGCTCCCTGACCGCTGGCTGCTTACCCTCTGACTTCAAAATGGCCCGAGTCACTCTACTCCTCAAGAAATAAACACTCGACTCATCTGATGTCAAAAACTATATACCTGTATCCCTTCTTGCTTTTCTTTCCAAAACACTTGATCGTGCTGCATCTGATCAACTCTCTTACATGACGTGGAGAGGATCTGAGTCTGCACCACGTACTCTTACTACTGGTGTCCCCCAGGGCTTGGTTCAAGGCCCTCTCCTCTTCTCTCTATACACCAAGTCACTCGGCTCCGACATATCCTCACATGGTCTCTCCTATCAATGCTATGTGGATGACACTCAATTACTTTTCTCCTTCTACCCCTTCTGACACCAAGGTGGCGACACGCATCTCTGCATGCCTGGCAGATATCTCAGCTTGGATATTGGTCCACCACCCCAAACTCATCAAGATGGAGCTGCTCTTCCTCCCATTCAAAGACCTCTCCATCACAGTAAATAACTTCACAGTGTCGCCATCCCAGAGTGCAAAGACCCTTGGCGTGATCCTGGACAAGACCCTGTTGTTCTCTGCAACCAGTGACTTACTCCTGCAGGTTCATACCCCACACTTCTTAGAGTACGACCCAACGCACAGGAATCGTCACAGGTCCTAATCTAGGCACTTGTCCTCTCTCTTCAGGACCATGCCTACCTCAAAAACAAGGTAGATCCGATGGAGAACCAGAGCAGACGTAGTAATATCCGTGTGGTGGGATTGAAAGAGGACAGCGAGGGCCGTGACCCGGTCCGTTTCTTCACTCAATGGATCCCGGAGGTCCTAGGCATAATCAACTTCACCAAGCCGCTGGAAATCGAACGCGCCCACAGAACATCAGCACCGAAACCCCGGCCAGATGAGCCCCCAGGAGCCGTCCTGATCAGGTTCCTCCATTTCCAAGACTGAGAGAAGATACTGCAACTCGCAAGAGCCAAAGGGGACATCACCATCGATGGAAAGAGGGTCAGCCTTTTCCCAGATATGAGCTCGGATCTCGCCAGACGCCGCAAGCAGTTCAGACCTGCCGCCAAAGCACTGAAGGAGAAGAACATCACCGGCTACCTAATCCACCCTGCGCGGATGAAAGTTCAGTACAAAGGCCGAAGCCATCCCTTCAACACACCGGGAGAAGTGCACACTTTTCTCAAAGAACTGAGCCACGTCTGAGCCAGGACGGTCTCTCTGGGGGATAAAATGCAGTTTGTTTGTTTTCTCTTATCCAGACTGAACCGCTGGGATTTTTATTATTTTTTTCTTCCTTTTTTCTGTTTATTGTTTCCTTCCTAAAGAGACACACAGGTCACTTTTGTGCTCAAACCAAAGTTGAAACATTTCCTAATTATCTGCATATGATAGATTTATATTCAGTTACATATTTGAAACACAACCTATGCTTAATCCACTAAAATATGTCACATTCAACGTAAAAGGTCTTAACAGCCCGATTAAAAGGAAGAGTCTATACATACCTTAAGAAATTAAAGGCTGACATTGTGTTTTAACAAGAAACACATCTTACAGCCAGTGAACACAATAAATTAAATAGGGAATGGGTAGGACAAGTTTTTGCATCCTCTTTTAACTCCAAAGCAAGAGGAACTGCAATTTTGATATGTAGACACATCCCCTTCTGCGTCATCAACACCATCTCTGATCCCTCTGGCAGGTTTGTTTTGGTGCAGGGGTATATGTTTTCAGAGTCTTGGACCCTATTGAATATTTATGCTCCTAACTTCGATGACCATATGTTTATTCGGAATGTCTTCCTTCAGGTTGCTCAAGCACCACCAGGATGGCTACTGGTTGGAGGAGATTTTAATTTTTGCTTAAATACAGTTCTTGATAGGTCTTCTGATAAACCCTCACTTCTTACCAAAGCCGGCAAGCTCACCATGTCATTCATGAAAGATCTCAATTTACTAGACATCTGGAGACAGTTGCACCCACAGGATAGGGACTACTCTTTTTATTCACACCCACACAAGACACACACACGCATAGATAACTGTTTACTTTCGACACAACTGTTTCATAGAGTGTTAGATGCCAGTATCTCCCCAGATTGCTTAGTGACCGTTCTCCTCTGGTATTATCGATCTCCATTCCTACCAAGGTAAATGGAGCATATAGATGGAGACTAAATTCTACACTCCTAAAGCAACCTCAATTTTGTGCAGTCATCAAAGAGCAGATCAATATTTTTACTTTGACAAACAAACCCTCTGCTCCTGACAGCTTCATTCTTTGGGACACATTGAAGGCCTATCTGAGGGGACAGATTATTTCCTATACTAAAGGGCTGAAGAGAAAACACGGTGCGGAACTGAGTGCCCTTGAATCTGAAATCTCCGAGCTAGAGAAAACCTACCAAAGAGGCCCGACTAAAGATCTATACAGGCTTTTGGTAAATAAAAAACTTAAATATAATATTCTGAACACATATCAAGCTGAGAGGGCAATCACTAAATCAAAACAGCGTTATTAATAGCTTGGAGAGAAAACTCACAAAGTATTGGCATGGCAACTGAAAGCAGAGGACAATTAATGCCATAGAAACTCTTACTAATGAGATATCTTTCGACCCTACTGAAATTAATAGTGATTACTGTAATCCACAAGAAAGGGAAAAACCCGCTAAAGTGCGCCTCCTATAGACCAATCTCTCCTTAACACAGATTGTGAACTGGTCACCAAGATGCTATCTAAGAGACTGGAGTCATGTCTTCCCCTGTTCGTCAACCCAGATCAGACTGGCTTCATAATTAATAGATTGTCCTCCAATAATCTCAGAAGGTTCTTTGATATAATTCACCTTGCTAAAAAAAACAAAATACCTAGTGTCACGGTCTCCCTCGACGCTGAAAAGGCCTTGAATGGCCATACCTCTTTCGTGTCTTGGAAAAGTTCGGTTTAGGTACCGTGTTTGTAAATTTGATAAAATCACTCTACAAATCTCCTAAAGCTAGGATTGCTACCAATGGGATTACTTCCTCCTATTTTCCTCTTTATAGGGGGAACAGACAAGGTTGCCCAATTAGCCCCCACCTCTTTGCCCTCGCCATCGAACCGTTGGCTGAGGCTATTAGAACGTGCCCTGACATACATGGTTTTGAGGTGGGCCCCCATACCCATAAATTATCACTCTTTGCGGACGACCTTGTCTTATTTCTAACAAACCCAGAACACTCCCTCTCTCACTTGCAGATCCTACTACAGTGTTATAGTTCTTTCTCTGGATATAAGGTCAATTTTGATAAAGCGAAATCTTACCGTTGTCTGTCTTCGACCATCATACCATCAAGCACAAGTTTCCTTTTAGATGGTCGCCTATGGGCTTCACGTATCTGGGCATAATGGTGGATGGTAATCTGAACAACCTCTATAAACTCAATCTGGCCAGTTTGTTGCAAAAGGTGGAGGTTGACCTTTGTAAATGGATGGACTTACCTCTCACTCTACTGGGTAGAATCAATGTAATTAAAATGAATGTCCAGCCCAGATTTCTATATCTGTTTCAATCTCTCCCTATCCCCGCAGCATTATTTTCCTCTCTCGACAAACTGACCAGACGGTTTATCTGGCACGGCAAAACCCCTAGAGTTGGCCTGGATAAACTGACCCTTGATTACAGTCAAGGGGCTTAAACTTCCCCAATTTTAGAATGTACTACTGGGCTGGACAGTCTAGGTTTCTGGCTCAGAGGTTTGACAATGGTCCCTCTCCCTCATGGTTGAACATTGAAAAGCTTGAGGTAAATGATGACACTGGGGCAGAATTGTTTTACAAATGGGACAGAAAATCTATAAAAACTATCACAGACAACCCTTTAATCATACATTCTGTCCTGGCATGGTGCAAACTGCATGAGCTGTTCGGACGAGAGAGATTCCTTTCCCCTAAAACCCCTTTATGGAACAATAGATTGATCCCTATGTTTTTCCAGAATAGTAACTTTAGACCATTGTCTGATAAGGGATCACTCTTCTGGAACATTGTTACGAGGAGGAGTTCTTATGTCTTTTGATCAGCTGAAACAGAAATACCACTTGCCTAACAGGGACTTCTTTAGCTACCTACAACTACTAAACTTTATTAGGGTGACTCTCAAGGGACAATGTAACCTACCTAAGATGTCACCTATTGAACAACTCTGCCACATAGACCAACCACTGTTCAAGACCATTTCCCATGTATACGATGCTCTTATGTCAGGACTAACACTGCCTGGGCAAGATAAACCCCGACTTAGATGGGAAAAAGATCTGGGTGTTGATCTTGATGAGGATCTATGGAGTGACCTATGCAGGGATGGTGTTACATCCACATTGAACTCCAGATACAGACTGATCCAGTTTTAATTTCCTCCCTCAGCTCTATATCACCCCATCTAGACTGCACAAGTTCAACCCAGATATCTCCTCCCTATGTTTTAGATGTGGCTCAGATGAAGGAACATTCCTCCATTCCACTTGGCAGTGTTCAAAACTACAATGTTTCTGGCAGGGGGTATGCGATACCATATCCTCAATTCACGGGGTTGCATTCCCTTTAGACCCAGAGGTCTGTCTACTGGGTAACTTTACTAACACCAATCTTAGGCAAAGGCATACTATAAAACTAACAGAAATATTGCTAGCGATTGCCAAGAAATGTATTGCCTTGAAATGGAAATTGGATTCCTCCCTACCAGTTGCAATGTGGCTATCGGAAGTTTATAGTTGTATCCCTTTGGAGAAAATCACTTACTGCTTGAGGAATAAGTTAAAGACATTTTACAGAATTTGGCAAACTTTTATTGACTATATGGAGAATCTCCCCCCACATCTCCTTGATTGAATCTATATATAATCCTCACATAATGTTTCACACGTAATGTATAATATGTAGCCTACAGCAGGTGATCCAATGTCTCGTTATTATTTTTTCTTATTGTATGTTTGTATATATAATTATTATTATTTATTTATTTTTGTTATGCTCGTCTGTTACTGTCACTTTGTCCTATCGTTGTCTAATATCTTTTTACTTTTGTTTTGAATGTCCTTAATTGGAAAATGCAAAAATAGAATATATCTTATTTTTAAAGTCGAAAACTTTAAAAGCATCCATATAAAGTAGCCTCTGCTTCCTGGAAATATGTGTTAAAGTAAACGAGTAAGTCTTTAGCACTACTGTTTGCACACCCGCTTGTGGCCTACATTCTAAATGTGTGATCAGAATCATGTGAATTTAGGACATGCAAATCATTCAGAGTTCTGAGATACATAATTCATTAAGGTTCATTACTGTGGATTGGAAATAACTGAAGGTACAAATGATGTAAATGAGCATTTCTTAGTACCAGTTCCAGTGCCAGCTCCCCCTCAAGTCTCCATCCTGCAATTGCTGTGAAATTGTGTTAATTGATCTAGATTATGCTCCTATCCATTATGTGATAGGGCCACTTTTCATATCTGCTCTCAGATGGTACAAGATTAGAGACTTTAGCATACATCAGTTCATGAAATATAGCAGTTGATAACGTTTCAATATGCAACTCTTAGTGCAATGTACTACTTTCATTCAATGATTTTGTGTGTTGTGCGCTGGATTGTTGTTTGACCATTACTATTTACCAAGTCTATGGCGGCGTCAGTGTCGGTCTCGTCGGGAAAAAAAAAAGACCATCGCCGAAACAAAGATGATTCTGCCGAGTTGCTCTGCAGAGTTCTTTGAGGAAGGAAAGCGAGGAATACTCCACATCACTCTCTCACTTGAGTATCTTACCTAGTTATTTTCTGATGATATCATTTTTGCTCTTTTGTAGCTTTGGCAACTATGTGTGTGCTTTCTATTACTGTTTCCTCTCCCTGTAGGCTTTACAGACGCTTCCCACCCCTTGGCCACAACCCTTTTAATTTAGTGTAGCCTGCGCACACAACCCATGTGGAATTTCCTAGTGTCTGGCAGAGTTTGGAACTGCCGATCTGCGGTCAAGAACGTTGAGTTCATCTCAGCCTATGCTGCCCTTCAGTCCCTTGCCCTTTTGGCCTTGACAGAGACATGGATCACCCCAGAGAACACTGCTACTCCAGCTGCTGGCTCTTTATCTGACTACGTTTTCTCTCATAGTCCAAGAGCATCTAGTCGTCGCTATGGTGGCACAAGGCTACTCATTTCCCTAACTGGAGATGTTCTCCTTTCTCCCTCTCTCACGTGTCCATCTCCTCATTTGAATTCCATGCTATCACTGTCACTTGTCCACTCAATCTTAACATTGTTGTCATCTATTGCACCAGGTGCCCCTGGAGAGTTCATCAATGAGCTTGTCACCTTGAAAAGCTAGTTTCCTGATGATGGCTCACCGCTCTTCGTACTTGGCAGCTTCAACCTCCTGACGTCTGCCTTCAATTAATTTCTTTCCAACTCTCTCTTTCCCCTCCTTGCCTCTTTCGACCTCACCCTTTTCCACTCCCCTCCAACTCACAAGGCAGGCAATACGCTTGACCTCATCTTTACTAGAGGCTGTTCGCCTATTTATTTCACTGCAACCCCCCTCCAGGTCTCTGACCCCATCCCCTTCTCTTTTCTCCAAACCATCTCAGGAGACCTTCTCCCATTCCTCACTTCCCTCATCAACTGCTCCCTGACCGCTGGCTGCTTACCCTCTGACTTCAAAATGGCCCGAGTCACTCTACTCCTCAAGAAATAAACACTCGACTCATCTGATGTCAAAAACTATATACCTGTATCCCTTCTTGCTTTTCTTTCCAAAACACTTGATCGTGCTGCATCTGATCAACTCTCTTACATGACGTGGAGAGGATCTGAGTCTGCACCACGTACTCTTACTACTGGTGTCCCCCAGGGCTTGGTTCAAGGCCCTCTCCTCTTCTCTCTATACACCAAGTCACTCGGCTCCGACATATCCTCACATGGTCTCTCCTATCAATGCTATGTGGATGACACTCAATTACTTTTCTCCTTCTACCCCTTCTGACACCAAGGTGGCGACACGCATCTCTGCATGCCTGGCAGATATCTCAGCTTGGATATTGGTCCACCACCCCAAACTCATCAAGATGGAGCTGCTCTTCCTCCCATTCAAAGACCTCTCCATCACAGTAAATAACTTCACAGTGTCGCCATCCCAGAGTGCAAAGACCCTTGGCGTGATCCTGGACAAGACCCTGTTGTTCTCTGCAACCAGTGACTTACTCCTGCAGGTTCATACCCCACACTTCTTAGAGTACGACCCAACGCACAGGAATCGGCACAGGTCCTAATCTAGGCACTTGTCCTCTCTCTTCTGGACTACTGCAACTCGCTGTTGACTGGGCTTCTCGCTTGTGCCATTAAACCCCTGCAACTTATCCAGAATGCTGCAGCCCGCCTGGTTTTCAACCTTCCCAAGTTCTCCCATGTCACCTTGCTCCTCTGCACACTTCACTGGCTTCCAGCCGAAGCTTGCATCCACTACAAGACCATGGTGCTCGCCTTTGGGAGCAGAAAGAGGAACTGCCCCTTCCTACCTTCAGGCTGTGCTCAAACCCTACACCTCAACCTGAGCACTCCATTCTGCCACCCCTGGTCTCTTTTCCCTCCCACCCCTACGGGAAGGAAGCTTCCACTCAGTTCAGTCCAAGCTCTTCTCTGTCCTGGCACCCCAATGGTGGAACCAGCTTCTCCCTGAAACTAGGGCAGTAGATTCTAGCACCTGAAACCCCGTCTCTTCAAAGAGTATCTTAAATAATCCCCCCCCCACCTTGACTCCCACCCTCTTCTAGCTCCAACTTTGCTTAGTGCTGATTTATTGAGAAAGTGTACTTACTATGCTTGAAATATGTGGTTGTTCCACCTGGCTATCTTAAGATGAATGCACTAAGTCACTCTGGAAAAGAGCGTCTGCTAAATGACTAAAATGTCAAATGTGTACTCTTTAAATTGGTTAATGTCTCACCATCTGTTATGTTGGTCCAGCTACAGTATACAGTATAGGCTACCTGAATGCCAAATTAATGTGAGAAATTACAGGATTTAAATGGATTAAATTAGATGGTGCCTATCTGTAAATTCGTCATTGAGCTATTAAACGAGATCTACACAACATATGGTATGGGACATGGGCTCAACATCAGACCACAAAGTTCTATTTTGTAGTGATCGTCAGTTATAACTTGAAGTGAACCATCTATTTATGATAATTAATACAATTGTGTATCACTGACAAGGTCTATTTGAGAGGAGGGTTGTTGCTGCGGTCCTGAAGGAATGTTTTAGTTCACCTGCACTGTTCGTAAGACCAAAAAGCTTATTATTCACATACCGTTGCAAAGTCTTTAAAGGGATAGTTTGGGATTTTGGAAATGAAGAACTTTATCTACTTCTTCAGAGTCAGATGAACTCTGGAGAACATTTGTATATCTGCGGCCAGTTTGAAAGAAGTTAGAGGTCGTCTCACGCCAATGCAAGCTAGTGTCTTCGGATATAGCTAAAGACTGGATGTCTACAGGTGCAGCTAGTCATTCTTTGTGCTAAGCTAGCGAAACGTCCTATAATATCCTTCATACTGGATGCAGACACATAAAAATGCTTTATTATAAACTACAAGTACTACACTCAGCAAACCAGAGCAATCCCTCAGTCCAGGGGAATATAAAATCGATGCATAAAAAAAATCTAATTAAGAGAAAACGACACAAGGTGTTTTGGTGCACACGCAAGAATGCATCGCTTAGCTCTGTCAAAGATGGGAGTGTCTTTGTAGAGGAGAGTTCAGAGAATGTAGAGACAGGCCTTGAGACTCCGCTGTATCCTCAGGTATGGAAAGTGAAGCTTCATCCAAGCATGAACTGCCTTGCAGTACTCTGTGATCACTCTCACTTACTGTATGTTTTTCCCACCACACTGCTGGTGGACAGGTAAAAACAAAATCAAACAAGGTAACACAAGGTACTACGGGCGGAGAAATAGAAATGTAGGGATATAGGAATGGTCTGTGATAGTATCTGTAAATGCAGCAAGCTACTGTATAATGAAGCCTTATTATGTCATTAAAGTGTTTTGATGAAATATCTCCTGTTTTCCTACATCCATTTCCATTGAAAGAAGAAGAATTATCAAAGACTTGCCGCGGGTGACATAGAATTGAAGTTGGTTGCTCTTATCTTGTAAGTGTGTAAAGGAGCATAAAGACACAATGCATTCAGAATTGGTTCTGCCTTCTGTGGGTTTCAGTTTTAAAAATAAATTAAATCAAACTACTTGAAATTATACTGCATTCATCATTTCATTAACAATAACACATTTAAGAGCTTTTCAAATAAAAATGTCACAAATATAAAGATGTAAGAGTTCGGCATGGGAGTGGACAGGTGTCACTACGCCTGTCAGTCAACAGGTCCAGATTCCAAAAAGGTCCAGATTCCAACAGGTCCATATGCCCAATGCCTCACATGTTACAATGGTTACACATGTTGAAGCTTAATATACTAAAAGCTGGTTTCATAAAGGTAGATTTGCACCATATTCCAGTCAGACATTTACTAGTATTATTGATTATGTGCAATTTTGTCACGCTCGTTAGTATAGACGGACCAAGGTGCAGCGTATGTAGAGTTCCACATTATTTATTAGAAAGTGAAACTTAGGGAAAAAACAAAACAATAAAGACTAAACTAACTGTGACGACAATGCAGTGCTAACAGGCAACTAAACATAAACAATATCCCATAACTCCCCCCCCCCAAAAAAGGGAGGGTTAGGGGGGGTGTCGGTGGCCGCCGTGCCTGGACTGAACATCGGTGCAGGGGAAAGCTCCCGCCATGGAGCTGGACTGGACGCTGTGCCTGGACTTGGCACCAACGCCGAAGAAGACTCTGGCCTTGGAGCTGGACTGGACGCCATGCTTTGACTGGGCATCGGCGCAGGGGAAGGCTCCGGCCATGGAGCTGGAGGTTCCGGACCGTTGACCGTCGCAGGAGGTTCCGGACCGTAGACCGTCGCAGCAGGTTTCGGACGGTAGACCGTCGCAGCAGGTTCCGGACGGTAGACCGTCGCAGCAGGTTTCGGACGGTAGACCGTCGCAGCAGGTTCCGGACGGTAGACCGTCGCAGCAGGTTTCGGACGGTAGACCGTCGCAGCAGGTTCCGGACCGTAGACCGTCGCAGCAGGTTCCGGACGGTAGACCGTCGCAGCAGGTTCCGGACGGTAGACCGTCGCAGCAGGTTCCGGACGGTAGACCGTCGCAGCAGGTTCCGGACGGTAGACCGTCGCAGCAGGTTCCGGACCGTAGACCGTCGCAGCAGGTTTCGGACGGTAGACCGTCGCAGCAGGTTCCGGACGGTAGACCGTCGCAGCAGGTTCCAGACCGTAGACCGTCGCAGCAGGTTCCGGACGGTAGACCGTCGCAGCAGGTTCCGGACCGTAGACCGTCGCAGCAGGTTCCGGACCGTAGACCGTCGCAGCAGGTTCTGGACCATGGAACCGTGGCCGGAAGCTCTGGACTGGGAACCGTGGCCGGAAGCCATGGACTGGGAACCGTGGCCGGAAGCTCTGGACTGGGAACCGTCGCTGGAAGCTCTGGACTGGGAACCGTCACCGGAAGCTCTGGACTGGGAACAGTCGCCGGAAGCTCTGGACTGGGGAGGCGCACTGGAGGCCTGATGCATGGGACCGGCACAGGTGGCCCCGGACTGGTGAAACGCACTTCAGGGCGAGTCACTCTGTCAATTAGGTTAGTATTGTGGAGGAACTACAATATTGTTGATCCATCCTCAGTTTTCTCCTATCCCAGCCATTTAACTGTTTTAAAGTCACAATTGGAAACAGTTGGAAGGAGGCCTGTATCTTTGTAGTGACTGCGTGTATTGATACACCACCCAACATGTAATTAACAATTTTAGCATTCTCAAAGGGATAGTCAATGTCTGTTTGTTTTTTTACTCATCTACCAATAGGTTCCCTTCTTTGCAAGGCATTGGAAATCCTCCCTGGTCTTTGTGGTTGAATCTGTTAAAAATCATTGCTCGACTGAGGGACCTCATAGATAATTGTATCTGTGGGGAACAGAGATGAGGTAGTCATTCAAAAATCATGTTAAACACTATTATTGCACACAGTGAGTCCATGCAACTTACTATGCAAATGTTTAATCCTGAATTAATTTAGGCTTGCCATAACAAAGGGTTTGAAAACGTATTGACTCAAGACATTTCACCTTTCGGAAAGCATTCAGATCCCTTGACACTTTGTTATGTTACAGCCATATTCTAAAATGGATTTAATTGTCCCCCCCCTCATTAATCTACATACAGTACCCAATATCATAAAGCAAAAATTGTTTTTTGGAAATTTTTGAAAATGTATATATTTTTAAATTTATGTCTGAAATATCACATTTCCATAAGTATTCAGACCCTTTACTCAGGACTTTGCTGAAGCACCGATGGCAGCGATTACAAATCAAATCAAATTAATTTATATAGCCCTTCGTACATCAGCTGATATCTCAAAGTGCTGTACAGAAACCCAGCCTAAAACCCCAAAAAGCAAGCAATGCAGGTGTAGAAGCACGGTGGTTAGGAAAAACTCCCTAGAAAGGCCAAAACCTAGGAAGAAACCTAGAGAGGAACCAGGCTATGTGGGGTGGCCAGTCCTCTTCTGGCTGTGCCGGGTAGAGATTATAACAGAACATGGCCAAGATGTTCAAATGTTCATAAATGACCAGCATGGTCGAATAATAATAAGGCAGAACAGTTGAAACTGGAGCAGCAGCACGGCCAGGTGGACTGGGGACAGCAAGGAGTCATCATGTCAGGTAGTCCTGGGGCATGGTCCTAGGGCTCAGGTCCTCCGAGAGAGAGAAAGAAAGAGAATTAGAGAGAGCATATGTGGGGTGGCCAGTCCTCTTCCGGCTGTGCCGGGTGGAGATTATAACAGAACATGGCCAAGATGTTCAAATGTTCATAAATGACCAGCATTGTCCAATAATAATAAGGTAGAACAGTTGAAACTGGAGCATTACAGCCTCCAGTCTTCTTGGGTATGACACTACAAGCTTGGCACACCTGTATTTGGGGAGTTTCTCCCATTCTTCTCGGCAGATCCTCTCAAGCTCTGTCAGGTTGGATGCGGAGCGTTGCTGCACAGCCATTGTCAGGTCTCTCCAGAGTTGTTCAATCAGGTTCAAGTCTGGGCTCTGACTGGACCACTCAAGGACATTCAGAAACTTGTCCTGAAGCCCCTCCTGCGTTGTCTTGGCTGTGTGCTTAGGGTTGTTGTCCTGTTGGAAGGTGAACCTTTGCCCCAGTCTGAGGTCCTGAGCGCTCTGGGGCAGGTTTTCATCAAGGATCTCTCTGCACTTAAATCCGTTCATCTTTCATTAGATCCTGACTAGTCTCCCAGTCCCTGCCGCTGAAAAACATCCCCACAGCATGATGCTGCCACCACCATGCTTCGCTGTAGGGATGGTGACAGGTTTCCTCCGGACGTAACGTTTGGCATTCAGGCCAAAGAGTTCAATCTTGGTTTCATCAGACCAGAGAATTTTGTTTTTCATGGTCTGAGACAACTTTAGGTGTCTTTTGGCAAACTCCAAGCGGGCTGTCATGTGCCTTTTACTGAGGAGTGGCTTCCGTCTGGCCACTCTACGATAAAAGCCTGATTGGTGGAGTGTTGCAGAGATGGTTGTCCTTCTGATAGGTTCTCCCATCTCCACAGAGGAACTCTGGAGCTGTGTCAGAGTGATCATCAGGTTCTTGGTCACCTCCCTGACCAAGACCCTGACCCCCGATTGCTCAGTTTGGCTGGGTGGCCAGCTCTAGGAAGAGTCTTGGTGGTTCCAAACTTCTTCCATTTAAGAATGATGGAGGCCACTGTGTTCTTAGGGACCTTCAATGCTGCAGAAATGTTTTAGTACCCTTCCCCAGATCTGCGCCTCGACAGAATCCTGTCTGGATGCTCTACGAACAATTCATTTGACCTCATGGCTTGGTTTCTGCTCTGACATGCACTGTCAACTATGTGACATTTACTGTAGACAGCTGTGTGCCTTTTCAAATCATGTCCAGTCAATTGAATTTGCCACAGGTGGACTCCAACCAAGTTGTAGAAAGATCTCAAGGATGATAATTGGAAACAGGATGCACCTGAGCTCAATTCCGAGTCTCATAGTAAAGGGTCTGAAAATAAGGTATTTCTGTTTTCTATTTTTAAAACATTTGCCAAAATTGTTTTCTCTTTGCCTTCATGGGTTTGTTTGTAGATTGATGAGTACATTTTTTATTTAATACGTTTTAGAATAAGACTAACGTAACAAAATGTGGAAAAAGTCAAGGGGTCTGAATACTTTCGAATGCACTGTATCCTGGGTCAGGATTATCATTGAAAAGGGGCTGCTGTAAAATCCATATAGTATAATAATTAATGCCATTTAGCAGATGCTTATCCAAAGTGACTTACACTAGTGCATGCATACATTTTCGTGTTGATGACCTCAGCGGGATATGGAATTGGGTTATATATACACCCACAATAACAAATGTAAATTCTGTTAAACAATCTGATAAAGTGCATTGTTATTGCGCAACAAATGGATTGGCAAAGTCAAAACAATAAACACAGACCTTAATAGTAAAAAAGGACAAAAACAAATCAAAATAATTATGATAATGAGCCCTAATTACAGTAAATTGACAAGTAACAACGACTAGATGAGATTTACATAACAATCTTAGTCGAGTCTACTCAATGCATAAAGAGTGTTTAGTTTGATTACTGTCATTGATGATGCCATTAATAAGTCACTAGTATGTGTGTGTACTCTTTGTGTGTGTGAGTACATAATAATATGTTCAATAGTATGTCACAGCCACATCATTTTTGCAACATTTACAAATTCTAAATATGGAAGACATGACCCATCAAAAGAAAAAGCAAGCATTGTGGAAGTTGAAATATATACACTTGTTAATGCGCAGACAAGTCTGCCCAAAGATTGACATCCTCATTTCAGTCTACTCCATACATAAACAGCTTCTCGCTCTTTGAGCCCCTTCATTATTTAAGTTGAATGATGATACTGGAGTATTATTTCAAAGAGGGTATTTACTGACAAAAATCTTTCTGAATTACCATCCATAAATCCAAGTGCATGCAATAATCTGTTGACCAGAATTTGTACGAATTTTTAGAAAACATTATTATACTGCAACCTAATATGCCATGTTTATATGTATTCCTCACCTCCTCTAAGACCAACTCATCATGTTTCAATGTTGTTAATTGTCTGACATTCTACATCCACGGGCCTTTATCTCTACAACATAACCATGGATACAAAAACATTAGCTTACATTCACTGGCAAGATCCTGTTCAGTGGACGGACTCTATAAATGTCTCTCAAGGAAAACGGAATCATCATGGTTGTAGTGACTGATAACCTTGTTATTAATAGTATGTCCTCAATCATCCTCACCATCGGTCTGATCTATCATTGTTTAGGATGTTAAAAAAGACAGGAACAATTTGCAGGACTTTTATAACCATCAACTGCAAAGGACCTATAAAGGCAGATGGGCACTTCCAGCTCTATTGAGGTAGGCTATGAAGTATCTGAATAAAGTCGCTTTTCACCCGATTATCATTTTACTTTTGGGGGAATTTGAATATCTTGCTTTTACATCTGGAAAATGAGGTCACTCAATAAATGGATGAACTCAACTAATTTGGCAACAACATGGAGAGTCACAGAGGAGTATCAGTGACATATGCAAGTAAAATTGCTCCCATAAATAGATGTGCTAGTTGCTGATGGAACAACAGTGTGGAAGCAAATCTCTATGTGAAGTGATGGGCAGATAATTAAGAATGAATGAGTGGAGTTGTGTTGAAGGGTCCCTTGGTCACACTGAGACACTTTCCTTATGGAAAAAGATTGCAGTCAAAGTGCAGTATAACTGCAGTACACTGTAGTGTAACTCCAGTCAGAGTGCAGTATAACTGCAGTACACTGTAGTATAACTCCAGTCAGAGTGCAGTATAACTGCAGTACACTGTAGTATAACTCCAGTCAGAGTGCAGTAGAACTGCAGTACACTGTAGTATAACTCCAGTCAAAGTGCAGTATAACTGCAGTACACTGTAGTATAACTCCAGTCAGAGTGCAGTAGAACTGCAGTACACTGTAGTGTAACTCCAGTCAGAGTGCAGTAGAACTGCAGTACACTGTAGTATAACTCCAGTCAAAGTGCAGTATAACTGCAGTACACTGTAGTATAACTCCAGTCAGAGTGCAGTAGAACTGCAGTACACTGTAGTATAACTCCAGTCAAAGTGCAGTATAACTGCAGTACACTGTAGTATAACTCCAGTCAGAGTGCAGTATAACTGCAGTACACTGTAGTATAACTCCAGTCAGAGTGCAGTATAACTGCAGTACACTGTAGTATAACTCCAGTCAAAGTGCAGTATAACTGCAGTACACTGTAGTATAACTCCAGTCAGAGTGCAGTAGAACTGCAGTACACTGTAGTATAACTCCAGTCAAAGTGCAGTATAACTGCAGTACACTGTAGTATAACTCCAGTCAGAGTGCAGTAGAACTGCAGTACACTGTAGTATAACTCCAGTCAAAGTGCAGTATAGCTGCAGTACACTGTAGTATAACTCCAGTCAGAGTGCAGTATAACTGCAGTACACTGTAGTATAACTCCAGTCAGAGTGCAGTATAACTGCAGTACACTGTAGTATAACTCCAGCCAAAGTGCAGTATAGCTGCAGTACACTGTAGTGTAACTCCAGTCAGAGTGCAGTATAACTGCAGTACACTGTAGTATAACCCCAGTCAAAGTGCAGTATAACTGCAGTACACTGTAGTATAACTCCAGTCAGAGTGCAGTAGAACTGCAGTACACTGTAGTATAACTCCAGTCAAAGTGCAGTATAACTGCAGTACACTGTAGTATAACTCCAGTCAGAGTGCAGTAGAACTGCAGTACACTGTAGTATAACTCCAGTCAGAGTGCAGTAGAACTGCAGTACGCTGCAATTACTGCGTCCAAAATACCACAGTCGACTGCAGTTACTGCACTTTTAACGCAGGGTCAAGAGTGTGGTCAAAAGGAAAAACAGGGAAGCTTGTTGAGACAACAGTAAGAGTGAGTGGGAGTGTGTGGGCTGCAATGAAAGCCTGAGTCACAAACCTTTTCTGATTCTACTCTTCATTAAATCCTGAAACACACAGAGAATCTCACTGCCGATAGACTGCCGTTAGGTACTTATCACAGTGGGTCCCTTTTCTTGCTAGAACAAGAGCGGTACCTGCTGCATGCCGACCCGGTAGCGACCAACCTGCCGCTTCTACTTGTAGAATCGCAATGCTCGTCAGTTGCCAACAACTTGACTTAGAGCCAATCAATTAACACAAACCCCCACGTGCAGGAGCCAACAGGAGTGACAACAAAAATGATTTTTTTTAAATTTTCTCCATACAGTACATCCACTGTTAAATGTCATGGGCCAGTCACACTTCATATGCAATGTAGGCTATGGGATAGTAGCTAGCTCAGTACACAAATGCAATGCACACAACATGAAAAACTTCCTCCAAGCTAGCTAAACACTGTAGCTCTTAGAAAAAAAGTTCCTATCCAGAACCTAAAAGAGTTCTTTGACTGTCCCCATAGGAGCACCTTTTGATTAACCATTTTTGGTTCCAGATAGAACCCTTTTTCCACAGAGGGTTCAACATGGAACCCAAAAGGGTTCTACTTGGAACCAAAAGTGTTATTTCTGGAACCAAAATGGGTGCTTATATGGGGACAGCCAAATAACCCCTTTTGAACCCTTTTTCTAAGATTGTAGTATTGACAATATAATTACATTTCAATGCTTTAGTTTCCATGAAACAGCTGCCTGTATTAGCTGCCGAGTTAGTGCAGTGTCTTTAGCTAGCTATGTTGTGCTAGCTAGGGAATATGCCAATGTTAGCTAGCTAGCTAGCTAAACATTTGGCTATGGGCTGGCACTGGCAGTATGGGATTATGGAGTGTGAATTCAATTGTTTGTTAGTCAACTTGCTTGGTAGTTATCTAGCTTTGGCCAGTATCAACAAGATATTTCTACAACATAGCAGCATTAGTGGTGCAGCAGGGTAGCCTAGTGGTTAGAGCGTTGGACTAGCAACCGGAAGGTTGCGAGTTCAAACCCCTGAGCTGACAAGGTACAAATTTGTCATTCTGCCCCTGAACAGGGAGTTTACCTACTGTTCCCAGGCCGTCATTGAAAATAAGAATGTGTTTTTAACTGACTTGCCTGGTTAAATAAAGGTAAAATAAAATAGTGCAGCTAGCTAGCAAACTTTGGAATCTAGACCATAAACTAAGCAACACACATGGATTCGCATTACCAAACAACGCTACTGCCACCTTCTGGTTCTAAGTATTTTAACAAGGCTCAGTGGCTGACGACTTCAAGATTTTTGCTGTGTGAACACAAAAGAGATTGCCTGCCGACACTGTTCAGAGGGGCTGAGTACCTTCGGCAGGCAAACGTTTGATTGTTGTGTCTGCGCTATAAGACAGCAGCTGTGAAATGGACACATACACAAACGCACACACGCGTACCTGCACACGCAAACACTACATTTTCACTCTAAATAAACACATCAGGCTAATGCATGCTAGCTCCTCCGAGACCCCCAAGCTATAAGACTGTTCACTGTAGCAGTCTCTCAGACCGGTACATTGATATAAACTGTGCAGCAGCAGTAGCTCCATTCTGACAGGGCCGGGAAGTCAATAAAATGTCTTAGACCTCATCTTAGCCATGACTTCACAATTTCCGCTGCTCTGAGCTAGTATCAAACCCAGCAGCGCTGTTTCCTCTGCTCTTGAAAGTGCCGTCTGCCGTCTGAAGATACAATTGTGCCAGGACAGATTAGGCCATGCAGGACTTTATGCCAATAAAAATGACCTCTGCTGTAAAATCATGATTTGAGCAGCCCTTCCATACATCGCTAAACCCTTCCACCACACCCCTTCACTCCACACACGTGCGCACGCATACACTGACACAGACACACATCCTCCACACACCCCTCAAACACGCATACCAGCACAGCTTTATCACCATGACAGTGCCAGCCTCCAGTTATGTGTATCGATCCTCTGTCAGCAGACTGACAAAATCACTTCCATATTGCATTACAGTCTCCTTTAACATCCCATTTCATACCGTCACAGGGGCATACCAATATTAAACAGGCCACTTGAACATCAGAGGTCATAGAGCTCCTGCTGCTGCTTAGGCCTTCGAAAACAAACAACAACAGTAAATCAATAACCAGGGGGGAATGGTTTATACCAGAATTCCTCTCACTTGTGGGCTTCAAAAAGGTTGACATGCCTGTCAGTGGGGTGTCCTCTTTCGGTCCACAATGCCATAACTGACCGTAGATTAGTTGCTAAACTGCGCTGTGATCCATATAATGCCGTTCCCATTTGCTTTTCAGTATAAAAACTATTTAGCCATACCCAGCCATGAGCCATGGTCTATGAAGATTGAGTTGGAATCAACCACACAAGTGGCCCTTTGTAGTTGATTCCCGGGACCACCCACATGTAAAATGTATGCACGCATATGACTAAGCTGCTTTGGAGAAAAGCGTCTGCTAAATGGCATATATTATATTGTAAAAAACAACAACAAAAAAACACCCACAAATATTGCTTCAACAAATTATTATTAAGTAACTGGTTCCACTGCCCTTTTCTTAGTTTACTCAGTGTTACCTGAGCAAAAAACTATTGTTGGCCCAAACTTACAGAAGCTCCAACTTGAATACACGTTGGAAAACATTCTGTCAGATGAAAAAGTGTTTGCTCAACTTGTCTCATATGTTCATTCAACAATTTGGGCATCTTAAAGGGATACTTTGGGATTTTGGCAACGAGACCCTTTATCTTCTTCCCCAGAGTCAAATGAACTCATTGAGACAATTTTTATGTGTCTGTGTCAAGTATGAAGGAAGAGGTAGTTTTCCCGAGCCAATGTTAACTAGCATTCTAGCAGATACCCATAGACTTCCAGGCATTGCACTAACGCTAGTTAGCAATTGGGCTGGCGCTAGTTTACAACTTCCTTCAAACCGCACGCAGACACATAAAAATAGTATCCATGAGATCAACTGACTGAGATCTGAGATCTTCACACTTGGTTTGGAATTGTGTCATTACAAAACCAATCAGAATATGAAAGGAGGTATTCATTCAGAAGTCATCAGGAAATGAAACTGCGTTGCAAAATAACAAAAACAAAGCAGCTATTTTCTCTGAGTTATAGAGACCTGGACACACATGACCATCAACACTTAAAATGGGGACTAGGATACGCCGGATGTCACAGCCCTGTCTCTCTCCATTGTCTAAATGCCACACGGGGCTGTGGTGAAAGATCACCGAGCTCTTGAAAGATACAACATCAAAGCAGGTCTTTTGTATGGCGCTGAACTATTCTAAGGTCTTCTAAGGACAGGGAAAGAGGTCTTCTGACCTTAGTGGAACTTCCTTGTTTACTAAAAGGTTAAATCAAATAAATACATCAATGTTGGGTAGCATGACAGTGAAGGACCTCATACACTCAGTCCTCAAAGTTTGGTGTCAGGTCAATCCGTAACCAATTACACACCCTCCGACTCTCTTGCCAACTCTGCCTGTCAATGATGTCCCTGAGCAGCTTGAGGGCTTGACAAAAGTGGGAGGATATGGACACGGACAGACAAATCAGGTGTCCTCAGGTGAATTGGCACATTTCACATAGTTTTTCTGATTGTTCAACATAATTCCCCATGTCAGAAATAAATTATACATTTCTGTTTACTCCTCGGTTGAATCATTTTCTAATTTAATTACATACAAACTGAACCACGAAATGCAATATGAGAGATGTTTTGTGAATACTGAGCAGAGTAGCACACCCATGTATAGACAGGTACGTCCATGTTGAAATGGATGGAATGTTACTCCACTCATACGGACTTTTCATTAGGCTTTTGTAAACTGAAGATATGTTCACTAATTAATTATCTGACAAGGGAGGGAAATTGGATTTGCTGGAAGAAAATAATCGGAGGAGATTTAAGGCCTCATAACCTCTATTCATAAATGTGTACATTTTCCATAGAAATGAGGCTGTCAGCACTAATAATATGAATAACAAACTCCATACAGAATCTCCGAGATATTGGGACCTCATGGCCAAGCCATAAATCTCATGTTCGATCAAAACTAAAGGAAACTGAGTGACTTTAACTTGTGATTTTTACTCTGTGATTTTGACTTTTTACTCTTTATCATCTGTCTCAGGCCGGGCCAGGGTTGGGGTTAGTATCATAGCAATAGCCGGCTGAGGCTAGAAGTATGGTTCGTGATCAGAATAAACATCAATTTAATTCTGATATAAAACATGTAGTAATATGTCATTTGACACAACAACATTTAGCCTATCATATTCTGTTTCTCATCTTTGTATTATCGATTCCTATCCTGATATTACATTTTTGGAGTTCTCACCCTGTGTGTCTTGCTTTTCACTTTGTTCTCCTCATATTCTTCCATATGTAGCTGGTGCTGTACTGCACCACCGTAGCTCTGAGTTGTGTGTGTGATTGATTGAGACTCAGACCTGGCGCCAGGATTGTCACGGCTTCTAGGAGTAGTGGGTGGAGGAGTCAGGCGCAGAGAGCAGGGTTAGTTCAAACGTGAGTCTTTATTCCAGGAACAAAGTAATGGTCACGCCAAACACATGGGCTCATAAATAACCAAGTCCAACAAACAGTCCAAAACCATCCGGAAAAAGGAATCCACATGAACAGAAAAACAACTACCCACAACTCAAGGGTTGAAACCAGGCTGCCTAAGTATGGTTCTCAATCAGAGACAACGATTGACAGCTGCCTCTGACTGGGAACCATACCAGGCCACACACATAGAAATACAAACATAGAACAAAACATAGAATGCCCACCACAACTCACGGCCTGACCACCTAAAATAGAGACATTAAAAAAGGAACTAAGGTCAGGACGTGACAAGGATAAAGTGACTAAGGGGGCAGTTGAAATTGGCGGGAGGGCGCAATTGTATGTTGTTTTTTTTGCATTAGAATTATATTGAATTCTGCTTGTATTATGCTATACAAAACGAAACATAAAGTTCAAATGCAGAGAATCCGAGACCATTGGTTGTGCTTTTCAAGTGACAGGTTAGAGCAAAATGTGTAGCCTATCTCTGCTGCCCAGTATCAGCACAATGGACAGAGCCCTACATGATGAATATTGGCTTCAAGATACAGTGCCTTAAGAAAGTATTCACACCCCTTGACTTTTTCCACATTTTGTTGTCTTACAGCCTGAATTTAAAATGGATTAAATTAGGATTTTTTTTGTCACTGGCCTACACACAATAGCCCATAATGTCAAAGTGGAATGATGTTTTTCTAAATGTTTACAAATTAATAAAAGCTATAAAGCTGTAATGTCTTGAGTCAATAAGTATTCAACCCCTTTGTTATAACCAGGGAAGGATTAATGCAGGGGCTTGGGCCCAGGCCCGTGGGGGGCCCAAGAGGCAAAAAAAAGCTATTAAGGAGATATGTATTGTATACATTAAATAGAACATATACAGTACATTATATATGTAGTATATATTATATTATATTTCACTGCAACCTCCAACCACAAGAAGACTTAGGAGCCCGCTCTCAATGAACGTGCCTCGACTGGGTAACTGATTAATACAAATACATTAAAAAAAAGCATAATAAACAAATGTAACGGGTCAATTGTGAGGGACAGGGGCCTACTCTCAATGTTCAAAATACACCAGAGAGCAGACTTTTGCCACAGAGGATCAATAGTTTAGAAAAAAACCATCAGGTATTAAGGAAACACCAACATAATGTGTCTGAAACAATACAAAGCCCTGGGGCCTATGATTTCTTAATCTGACCCTGGTTATGGAAAAAGCCTAAATCTATTCAGGAGTAAAACTGTGCTTAATAAGCCAAACAAGTTGCATGGACTCACTCTGTGTGCAATAATAGTGTTTGACATGATTTTTGAATAATTACCTCATCTCTGTACCGCACACATTACAATTATCTGTAAGGTCCCTTAGTCGAGCAGTGAATTTCAAACACAGATTGAACCACAAGCACCAAGGAGGTTTAACAATGCCTCGCAAAGAAGGGCACCTATTGGTAGATGGGTAAAAACTAACATTGAATATCCCTTTGAGCATGGTGAAGTTATTAATTACACTTTGGATGGTGTGTCAATACACCCAGTCATAACTCAGTTTCCAGAGAGAAGGGAAACCGTCCAGGGATTTCACCATGAGGCCAATTGTGACTTTAAAACAGTTACAGAGTTATGATAGGAGAAAACTGAGGATGGATCAACAACATTGTAGTTACTCCACAATATTAACCTAATTGACAAAGTGAAAAAAAGGAAGCCTGTACAGAGTGAAATATTCCAAAACATGCATTAACATGTGTTTATATTAGGGTTGGGCTGAAAACCCACAGGACAATAGATCTCCAGGAAGAGGGTTGGACTGAAAGCCCACAGGACAATAGATCTCCAGGAAGAGGGTTGGGCAGCCCTGCTGTAGACCTTCACCCAAACTTATGGTCGTCCCAATCAGAGGCAGCTGTCAATCGTTGTCTCTGATTGAGAACCATAATTAGGCAGCCTGTTTTCCCACTATGGTTTGTGGGTAGTTGTTTTCTGTGTCTGTGTTTCACCATACAGAACTGTTTTGATTTTCATTGTTTCACTTTGGTTATTTTGTATTCAGTGTTGAGTTATATTTCATTAAAATGGACACTTAACACACTGCATTTTGGTCCGATCTTTCATACTCCTCATCAGATGAAGAAGATCGTTACAGATAATGCCCTTTTAGGTGTTAAATTTGTTACATTTCCAAAACTCTCTACCAATAACAGCTGGTTTTCAGTTTCCTCTCCCTACTCAAACCACTCCCAGACAGTCCTAGCAAAATTCTTGCTTGAGAAATTGCTCTTTGCTGAAAAGCTATTTATGTTTATTTTTCACCATTTTAATTGAAAATGTGAAAGGCAAACACCCTACTCATCGCGTTAACCCACTTGGTGGTAATTGTAATGTGGCTCATACAGCGAGGATCGACACACTGCCCACTCCAAATGGGAAGTCCTCGTGCTTCGACTTTCTTTCAAGCCCCTTCACACGTCCGCTCGTGTGTTCCAATGGCCTCACAAACCTGGGTCTCTGGTGTGAAAGGCTACGCTTGGTGGGAATCGTAATGTGGCTCATTGTGAGGCTCTACAATACAATATCTACTCTGGATTGTTAATTGGACCAGTTCTGTCATTTCTTGATTTCTTGTTAAGATGTTTTTGATTATTTGTGTATTTTATATTGTATTTGTAAGACATTCTACTGCACTGTTGGAGCTAGTAACATAAGAATGTTGCTACACCTGCTATAAAACCTACAAATCTGTGTACCCAACGATTTTATTCAATTTTCATGATAACAGCCTCTACCCAAGAATGCAGTTGTACTCACCACTTGAGGACATCTTTGCTCACCTGAAATCACAAGACATACAGGGCACATCAAACATACCGCCTGTATCATCACTAAGTCTCGTTCCACTAACTGTTAGTGCTATCCAGAATCCTTGGAATGTCCCTACCCTAAACCCTAACCTTAACCCCTACCCTTATCCTAACCTTAACCATAACGCTTACCCAACCCTAACCCTAACCTTTACCCTTCAATGGAGACGTCCCAAAAATCACAAATAGCACGGATTAAGGCAGTCCCCCCGCACCTTTCTGATTCACAGGGGTTTGGTTAAATGTGGAAGACATACAGTATTTCGGTTGAATGCATTCAGTTGTGCAACTGACTAGGAAACCCCTTTCCCTTTCTACTAATGGTCAATAATCGAAGACCCCTAGGACCTCTGAGATTTCTTAGCTGGCTTAACAGTGCCTGGCATTGAGCATTACTCAGCATCATGTGAAAGAGTGTTGTGGGGATATATTTTGTTATCTCTAATAGTACTAAGGATCCCACACATGCACCTATGTGTCTCTTGGGGACCGGCCTCCATCTCCAAATTTAGATCAGCACTCCATGACAGACAGAACTGTACTGTATGTGAAATATTCATCTGCTGGTGTCTGGAGGACTAAGGTAACTCCTTGACTCACCATTACTACAACCATTCTCTATGTGCAACCCCTTCCATTCTATTTATTGGGAACCGAACAGATGGATGATTTAAAAAATAGTACACCAGTGGACTGGCTGTCAGTCAGGGAGACAATTAGAGCACTCCTATGACAGAGTTAAGGCACATGTTGAATGAGCCAATATCAGATGTCAATTGAATATTTTTATCGTCTCAGCTGCTTTCTGTCTGTGACAAAAACCAAAACCAAATTAATCTGTCATTTAAATATAATTTCCAACCGACCTTCATATCTTAAAGCAGGGGTGGGCAATTCCAGTCCTCAAGGGCCTGATTGGTGTCACACTTTTCTCCATCCCTAGCAAACACAGCTGATTAATCAAACTGAAGATCATGGTTAGGTGATTATTGGAGTCAGGTGTGTTAGATGTGGCTGGGGCAAAACTGTGACATCAATCAGGCCCTCGAAGGACAGGAATTGCCACCCCTGTCTTAAAGTAATAATGGACTGTCGTTTCTCTTTGCTAGCTGTTCTTGCCATAATATGGACTTGGTCTTTTACCAAATAGGGCTATCTTCTGTATACCGCTACCTTGTTACAACACAACTGTTTGGCTCAAACGCATTAAGAAGGAAAGAAATTCCACAAATTAACTTTTAAGAAGTCACACCTGTTAATTGAAATGCATTCCAGGTGACTACCTCAAGAAGCTGGTTGAGAGAATGCCAAGAGAGTGCAAAGCTTTCATCAAGACAAAGGGTGGCTATTTGAAGAATCTCAAATATAAAATATATTTTGATTTGTTTATGACTTATTTGGTTACTACATGATACCATATGTGTTATTTCATAGTTTTGATGCCTTTTCTATTATTCTACAATGTAGAAAATAGTACACAATAATGAAAAACCCTTGAATGAGTAGGTGTTTTAAAACTTTTGACCAGTAGTGTATGTTTCAGGAAATTGCTCATACAGGTGAATAATATAACTCCAAGCGATCCAAATCTTGTAGCGTAATGGTTTAATAGGTGCCAGCTATAATAGTCTGTTGTATCACATTACTCCGCATGCTAAGATGAGCAGTATGCTCTGCCATTTGTTGAGTTGTCCCAGCAAGTTAACACAAAGATTTAGGTAAACACAAATTATCTCTGAAAAGGAACATTGGTGATTAAAAGCTCTTCTGTCCTTGACCACCATGATCTTAAAATTATGCTCTCTATTGTACCTAATAATTTGTCGACAAATCTAATTGAAATTATGCAATGGTGATTAGAAAGAAATCCAGCCATTTAGCAAGTTAACCATTGCCGAAGCCCTTCACAACCCCCAGCGGCCACCACCCAATGCATATTTCAGTCGGCCCATAATGCAATATTTTTTTTCTCCATAAATAGTGTAACTAGACACCATCTATAAAGGCTGTAAACGTAAGGCTTTAATACTTCACCAACTACTGCAAGTTGATGACCTTATCCTCATGCGGTTTGTAAGGATGTTGTTGGAATGCAGTGTATATGACAGGATTCAAGACAGATTTTATATTTAGCAATATTGCATAATATTGGATACCATTATAATGACTACAAAGCAGTGAAAGATTGTCAAAGACTCCAGCCACCCTAATCATAGACTGTTCTCTCTGCTACCGCGCGGCAAGCAGTACCGACGTGCCAAGTCTAGGTCCAAGAGGCTTCTAAACAGCTTCTACCCCCAAGCCATAAGACTCCTGAACATCTAGTCAAATGGCTACCCAGACTATTTGCATTGCCCCCCTCCCCCTCTTTTACACCACTGCTACTCTCTGTTGTTATCATCTATGCATAGTCACTTTAATAACTCTACCTACATGTAGGCAGATTTGCAAAGAAAAAGCCATATCTCAAACTGGCCAATAATAAGAAAAGATTAAGATGGGCAAAAGAACACAGACACTGGACAGAGGAACTCTGCATAGAAGGCTAGCATCTGTTTCTCAAACTAGACACTAATGTACTTGTCCTTTTTCTCAGTTGTGCACCGGGGCCTCCCACTCTTTCTATTCTGGTTAGAGCCCGTTTTCTCTGTTATGTGAAGGGTGTAGTACACAGCGTTGTACGACATCTTCAGTTTCTTGCCAATTTCTTGCATGGAATAGCATTCATTTCTCAGAACAAGAATAGACTGACGAGTTTCGAAAGAAAGTTATTTGTTTCTAGCCATTTTGAGCCGGTAATCGAACCCACAAATGCTGATGTTCCAGATACTCAAATAGTCTAAAGACCAGTTTTATTGCTTCATTAATCAGGACAACAGTTTCCAGCTGTGCTAACAAAATTGCAAAAGTGTTTTCTAATGATAAATTAGCCTTTTAAAATTATAAACTTGGATTAGCTAACACAACGAAACATTGGAACACAAGAGTGATTGTTGCTGAAAATGGGCCTCTGTACACCTATGTAGATATTCCATTAAAAATCAGCCACTTCGAGCTACAATAGTCATTTACAACATTATCAATGTCTACACTGTATGTCAGATCAATTTGATGTTATTTTCTTTTCTTTGAAAAAACAGGAAATTTCTAAGTGACACCAATCTTTTGAACGGTAGTGTATAACTGACATGCTTGATCATTTTGTGTAGTCCTCATTGTAAAAACACATTGTAAGCCATTATTGGTCATATTACTCCAATTATTTATTAAGTTATGGTCGTGCAAAATGAATGCAGTTCCTCCCCATTGAAATGAATAGTGGCCATCTTGAAAATAGCCTGCTGGGACTGATTGTAGGCTAAATATATGATGACTCTATAAAGCAAAAAATAAAAAATCCCAATGGGACTCCTTGTTCTGTGTGAAATTTTGTGTAGGTATCATCTAGGGTACCATGGGATAATAGAGCACATCCCATACTGTCCATTCTGTCTCAATATAGCCCAAACATGTATGACCTTTGAACCCCTAAGGAGGGCCCATAATGTCCTTTTTCAGCAGGGACCCCCTTTTTTCCTCAATAATTTTTGTGGACCTCATTTTTACCCTAAGAATATCTCACAACTCCACTACAATTCTAATGACACAATCTTAAAATCGCGACCCCGACTTTGAATACCACTGTTAATTGGTGTTGTATTGTGAAGTTAATAACATATCAATTGCCTTAGTTTGAGAAGATTGTACCCTGGTAATACAAAATTACATTTCATACCCTCAATTCTGTTGGTCCAACTAACCAACTAACCACATAGGGGTCATAACTAGGGCACTGTTTCGGACTATCATGTCTCACGGCCTAGATTTTAACCTGTATTTTATGCCTTTTCCAGAAGTGAGAATTACACCAAAAATGAAAGCATTTGTCTGATAATGGTGCTGGACCATCTGACATAAAAAGAAAAGGGGACAGTTTGATGAAAAATCTTTAAATAAAGGTTCAAATCCAGGTCATGTGACATGATTGTACAAAACACAGGGCCCTACTAATAATATAGAATGCAGTGATAACCACATTAAGCTACCTCCGATACCTGGGTAACATACCAAAATATAACCCACAGACATGGACCTTAACGAAAATAATCATTAAACTTTGTCACCCCAAAGTGGACAAATATGTGAAATTTGGCCCGCTGGCTGATTGACTATTTACCCACATTTTGGTTACTGAACCCCTAAATCACATTTTACTCTGCCCGAAATACCCTCTAAAGTACAATTATTACGGTTATTACAGTATGTTTTTGTCCAGTGCCGGCCATAGCTTTTTAGGGGCCCTAAGCAGTTTAGTGGTCCTCCTCTTGACTACGATGAGAAACAAAGTTTTAAATGTACTTTCTTGCCATGTTACGCAGTTTGACATGGGACGTAGAGAAAATGTTGTGGTTTTAAAGCACCTTTTTTGCAGTTCTACACATTTTGCCATGGAGAAAATATTGCAGTTTAAAGCTATTTTCTTACAATTCTAATACATTTTGCAATGACTTATGCCATGATGTTCATATGATGTCTGAGGGAGAGTGACAAACAAAATCAATAGGGGCACATGCCCTGCATGCCTGGTCGGAAATTCTGCCATGGTCAGTAATTCTGCCATGATTACTACAAGTCGCAGATAGCTGGCTAGACTGACTTACCATTTTTTTTAAATGTATTTGCTGACATGGGCTAATTGATTGACTGTCAGTGACAAACATTACAAGATAAAAAATACTGATGCATTATCAAATTTCGAAATTGCACCCAGTAAGTTGAGACTGACTGAGTTCCAAAAAAAATACAAAATAAAAATAAACGTTTTTGGTTGGGGCCCCCCTAGCGACCGTGGGCCCTAAGTGAATGCTTATGTTGCTTATGCCCTGGGCTGGCATGTTTTTTCTCTTCCTAAGGAGCCCCTGTGGATAGGACAGCTATACTCCCAGGGTTATAGTACTCCAGGTTAGAACCACTGCTCTACTGTATAATTGCCCTCTTGACGGTGTGATGGCTACAGGCCTGTGTGCATCACACTCACGCTCATATTCAAGTTTAGCCTACTTGTGCACTGTTAATGAAATTATGGCATGATGACTGCTACTGATATTAAACGTGTGTGACTTTGAAATACTCTCTATGGCTAGCAAGTTGCGCAATTATCTTTGTAACTACTGTAAAAAAAAATCTTTAGTTTGCACATTTAATAGTGATGGTTTGTTCACAAATGACTGGATGTTTTTGAACAGATCTTTTTGGTGAATTTTTGGTGAAACATGATTATCTGTAGTTATGAACTGGGTGGTTCGAGCCTTGAATGCTGATTGGCTGACAGCCATGGTATATCAGACTGTATACCACAGGTATGACAAAACATGTATTTTTACTGCTCTAAATACGTTGGTAACCAGTTTATAATAGCAATAAGGCACCTCGTGAGTTTGTGGTATATGGCCAGTATACCACGGCGAGGGCTGTGTCCAGGCACTCCGTGTTGCATCATGCAGAAGAACAACCCTTAGCTGTGGTGTATGGGCCATATACCACATCTCCTCGGGCCGTATTGCTTAATTATACAACGGGTGGGTCTAATCCTGGATGCTAATTAGTTAAAACGGCATTCCAGCAGGTTTCTATTCCACAAGTTACCACCAGCTAAAGCTATGAAGTTGAAAAGCCTATTTACTCTATTTCATCTCACTGTCCAATCCAATATCTTATCAGCCCAGCCAGACAATTTATACATTTGATCTCCACTATAAAAAGCAGCTAGACATTATTTCCCATTTCTTTTAGACTAGCAATTGGTTTTCAACAATAGAGACTTGTATAAACCTTGCTGTCTATCTCTCCTACATTTGCAACAAATGTTCTATTTTTCAATACATTATTAAGTATTACTGAACCGCTCTTCTATGTGAACAGTGCCAAAAGAGCCTGCACACAAAAATACTTGGAATGCCCACCACTAGCATTTACTTCGAGGGATCGCAATTGTTGTGTTCCCCTGCTCAGACATTGCTGACGCATGCCAGATCTTACAAGCCTGGATAGGTATTTTACGTATCAGTTAACCACGTTATGTTATAGCAATCTGGTGCCCCAAGGCGCAGTTGATGACGTGGAACGCAACTATTGGTTGATGCATGCTACGTCTGAGAAGGGGAACACACTCCCTTGTACTGGTCACATGCTTTTTGCAGCTTTCCGAGGTCAGCTCGTTCACGTCGACTGCATTCAACATGATGCGCACCCACGGTGAGAGGATTGCACCACATTTTCCAGTGGGTACTGCTATTTTGTATGTATTATTTTGTCTCTCGTGTTGAAAGTGTACACCGGTTTGTAATATTGTATGATGATTATTGGTCTGATTTAGACATTGTATGGCCTTCAGCCAATTAATTGTTTATGTGCACCCCTGCTTATTGTGGCAATGGTTTTGCCCAGGGTGCGGTTCAAGGTATTTCTACTGTACCTGGCCTTGCCAGTTGTCAGTAAACCCCTAAGGTACATGTGTCAAACTCATTCCATGGAGAGCCGAGTGTCTGCGGGTTTTCGCTCCTCCCTTGTTCTTGACTGATGAATTAATGTCGCTGATTGGTAAGGAACTCCCTTCCTTCACCTGGTTGTATACAGTAGGTCTCAATTGAAAGGAAAAAACAGCAGACACTAGGCCCTCCATGGAAAGACTTTGACACCTCTGTCTTAAGGGGAGAGTATCTTTGAATCCCAAACCAGCCCCTCACCCCTACCACCTCGCTCGGAGGGCCCTCCGTTGTCAGGTGTTGCTGACAAGACTCAAAGGGTGACTTGAAGGCGATCAAATAAACCCATGAACTTCAGGACACACTGTGAATTGAATGATGCAATTCTTGTTTCACATTTAAATAATCAAACAAGCATGAAATTCAAATATCCCCCCTTGGTTTTTGATTTCCTGGAGGAAATAAATTTTGTTTGTTTGTTTGTTCTGTCGCCATGTCACTTTTGCCTATTTTGTCAACATTATTATTAACTCAACATTTGCTACCATAAAGCTACCATCATTTTTTGGGATCAAATCAAAAAGAATGTCACTTTATCCTTAGCCTCTTGCCTGCCTGACCTTACGATCGCAAGAAACGTTTACCTTTTTGATGTCCACCAATAATGAGCACTGAGAAAGAAGTATCAAAGGGATTTAACCGATGATGAGCCATCATCATCTTCACTATTCAACTACTGTCTTCACACAAGATTAACTCTACAGAACCCACAAGTGATTTAACCCACCGGTGTACAAAAAAATGCTTTTCATCTTTTGACTTATTCTTGTAGGGTCTACTGTGTAGGTTTGTGTCAATACAATGTATTAATGGATCTGTTGCAATTCATTTCAGGGTGTCTGTGTCTTATAGGTTTCTCTATGTGCATCTGCTAATCTCTTTTATGACAACCTCTGCCATGTTCACAAATAAGAATGGAAAATTGGGGAACAAGGCTGAGGCAAACATGGCCAAATTACAGAGTCGTGACTAGAAATATGAATTATTAATTGTCAGCAACATTTAGTAGGGATGGAAAATAGATTTGACTGAGAATTCCTTCAGTTCACTGTATATTGGTCTCAGATCATTTGGGATTGTAGTGGCCTGTGAAATCAAAGCAGTGTTCTGTTTCCCTCTGGTGGCAGGAAAGCCCAGGTGCAACGCACTCAAGAGCAACACTGTCAAAATAGGCCTAGATAAGGCCCAACTCAAATAAATTCATTTGTGTAACTTCTTGTTTACTTACTTTAAGCAAGAACTGACTGAACTAATGTCTGGATAGGCTTAGTGTAGGCAAGTGTTCCTTCCATAGGTTTTCACTTTGTTGTGTCAGTACATCAAGCATTCAAGAAGAGATGCACATTTTAAATATACCTATTCATTCGAAAAGGGCCCATGACTCCTCAGCCCAGGTGTTTGTGGTCCCCTCTCAATTAGTTTGTCAATTGGTATGTGGAATCAAGTAGTGTTTGCTGCTTTACTCAATAGCAGAAGTGCATGAAGATGACGTCCCCCACGAGCTTGAAAAATAAAAGAGCCTCACACTCTAGAAGCTCAGATGTAATCATTTTATAACCATTGTTTCAACAGACAACTGTAATGACAAAAACCGCGGGTCACTAATTTATAAACTTTGAAAGGACAGACACAGGTGTCTGTAATCATGGCCGGCTGTGGCTTGATTTAATTTACAAACTCAGTCGATACAGGGTCGGATTAATGCAGGGGCTTACCGGGACTGAAGCTCCTGGGCCCAGGGGGGGCCCAAGAGGCAGCAAAAACAATAACTAAATACATATACAGTACATACAGTATTATGCAGTACATACAGATGTGTAGTACATACAGTGCCTTGACTTTTTCTAAAATATTCTAAAATAGATTAAATAAATACAAATCCTCAGCAATCTACACATAACACCCCATAATGACAAATATTTTGCAAATGTATTGAAAAAAACAAAACAGAAATACCTTATTTACATAAGTATTCAGGCCCTTTGAGCTCAGGTGCATCCTGTTTCTATTGATCATCCTTGAGATGTTTCTCCAACTTGATTGGAGTCCACCTGTGGTAAATTCAATTGATTGGACATGATTTGGAAAGGCACACAGCTGTTTATATAAGGTCCCACAGTTGACAGTGCATATCAGAGCAAACACCAAGCCATGAGGTCAAAAGAATTGTCTGTAGAGCTCCGAGACAGGATTGTGTCGAGGTACAAATCTGGGGAAGGGTACCAAAAAAATGTCTGCAGCATTGAAGGTCCCCAAAAACACCTTCATACTTCTTAAATGGAAGAAGTTTGGAACCACCAAGACTCTGAGCAATCGGGGGGAAGGGCCTTGGTCAGCGAGGTGACCAAGAACCCGATGGTCACTCTGAAAGAGTTCCAGAGTTCCTCTATGGAGACAGTAGACCCTTCCAGAAGGACAACCATCTCTCCAGCACTCCACCAATCAGGCCTTTGTGGTAGAGTGGCCAGAAGGAAGCTACTCCTCAGTAAAAGGCACATGACAGCCCGCTTGGAGTTTGCCAAAAGGCATCTAAAGGACTCTCAGACCAAGAGAAACAAGATTGTCTGGTCTGATGAAACCAAGATTGAACTCTTTGGCCTGAATACCAAGCGCCACGTCTGGAGAAAACCTGCCACAATCCCTACGGTGAAGCATGGTGGTGGCAGCATCATGCTGTGGGGATGTTTTTCAGCGGCAGGGACTGGGAGACTAGTCAGAATCTAAGGAAAGATGTACAGAGCAAAGTACAGAGAGATCCTTGATGAAAACCTGCTCCAGAGCTCTCAGGACCTCAGACTGGGGAGAAGTTTCACCTTTCAACAGGACAATGACCTGAAGCACACAGCCAAGACAATGCAGGAGTGGCTTCGGGATAAGTTACTGAATGTCCTTGAGCGGCCCAGCAAGAGCCCAGACATGAACCCGATCAAACACCTCTGGGGAGACCTGAAAATAGCTGTGCAGCGATGCTCCCCATCCAACCTGACAGAGGTTGAGATTATCTGCAGAGAAGAATGGGAGAAACTCCCAATATACAGGTGTGCCAAGCTTGTAGCGTCATATCAAAGATGACTCAAGGCTGTAATCGTTGCCAAAGGTGCTGAATATTTATGAGTCTGAATATTTATGGAAATGTGATATTTCAGTTTTATTTTATACATTTGCAAAAATTCTAAAAACCGGTTTTAGTTTTGCCATTATGGGGTATTGTGTTTAGATTGATGAGGAAAAATGTAATACATTTTTTTAATAAGGCTATGACGTAACAAAACATGTAAATAATCAAGTGGTCTGAATACTTTCAGAATGCACTGTATATACAGTAGCAGTCAAAAAGTTTGGACACACCTACTCATTCAAAGGTTTTTCTTTATTTTTTACTGTTTTCTAGATTGTAGAATAATAGTGAAGACATCAACACTATGAAATAACACATATGGTGATCAAAAAAAGTGTCTTGAAGGAGTTCCCACATATGCTGAGCACTTGTTGGCTGCTTTTCTTTCACTCTGTGGTCCAACTCATCCCAAACCATCGCAATTGGTTTGAGGTTGGGGGATTGTGGAGGCCAGGTCATCTGACGCTGCACTCCATTACTCGCCTTCTTAGTCAAATAGCCCTTACACAGCCTGGAGGTGTGTTTGGTCATTGTCCTATTGTAAAACAAATGATAGTCCCACTAAGCACAAACCAGATGGGATGGCGTATCGCTGCAGAATGCTGTGGTAGCCATGCTGGTTAAGTGTGCCTTGAATTTTAAATAATTCACTGACCAGAAAAGACCCCCCACACCATACATTAACTCCTCCATGCTTCACGGTGGGAACCACATATGCAGAGATCAAATCAAATCAAATTTATTTATATAGCCCTTCGTACATCAGCTGATATCTCAAATTGCTGTACAGAAACCCAGCCTAAAACCCCAAACAGCAAGCAATGCAAGTGTAGAAGCACAGAGATCGTCCGTTCATAGCGGTTGGAACCAAAAATCTCCAATTTGGACTCCAGACCAGATTTTCACCGGTCTAATGTCCATTGCTTGTGTTTCTTGGACCAAGCAAGTCTCTTCTTCTTATTGGTGTCCTTTAGTAGTGATTTCTTTGCAGAAATTAGACCATGAAGGCCTGATTCACGCAGTCTTCACTGAACAGTTGATGATGAGATGTGTCTGTTAATTTAACTCTGTGAAGCATTTATTTGGTCTGCAATCGGAGGTGCAGTTAACTTCAATGAAATTATCCTCTTCAGCAGAGATAAATCTGGGTTTTTCTTTATTTGTACTATTTTCTACATTGTACAATAATAGTGAAGACATCAAAACTATGAAATAACATTTATGGAATCATGTAGTAACCAAGAATTCTGCGATTTTTATGCATATTCTCATTGTGCAAAACTCCTTCACTTTTGAGTGATATCCCCGATGCAGCTGAGACAGAAATGCAAAGCAGCTTGTGGACAATTGGCTTTACTCCCACTATGATTGAAACACTCTTCGGCTAGACATTCAATTTATAGTCTACCTAGACCAATATGCTAATTTGTGAAACCGACGTCAGTGTGCTGCTAACAGACAATTTATGCTCACAGAAACAACTCTATGGTTAATGCATTAGTTCTTACTGGGTTAAGGTTTGGGATAGGGGTTTAAAACAGAAACAACTCTATGGTTACATTCAGGCATTCATTCCAATTGGTTAACAGTTCGGGCATTAATTCCGATTGGTTACATTAAGGATTAAGGTTTGGGATAGGGTTCAAACAGAAAAACAATGTCATGGGTAAATTTATCCATAACTCCATCTGCAACATTTAAAGTAAGCTACTGTAGGTTAAGGTATGGTCCGTTCTTAACTCCATTACCCTAGCATCCTTGCAACTTTGAACATAAATGCAAACTTCATAAAATGTAATTGACTGAGAAAATGCAACTCAGATCATTAAACTGCATATACGGATATTAATAGAAACGCAGCAATGAATGGAGAGTGCCAGTCAACCTCGTGGCCTACAGTTTTTCATTCAGCAATTGAAAAGGTAGGTTTGCTAATGATGCACAGCTCTCATTCCATTTCCAAAAGAGAGTGAGTGAAAGTTTGATGCGCTCGTGCTACTGAATACAGTTTAAAGGACTTCATTCCAACGTTGATGGCCCAGGTCTACTTAGCTGATACAAGTACGAAAGCTGTTAAATGAATAATACCACACTTCGTTTACTGCTGTTCATCTTGTATATTTCAAATAAACCTGTTCTGTTTCCCATTTGATTTATTTCTGACAGAAACTCATAATTCCGTGAGTTGGGTAACTGCAGTTCGATGGCAGCAGTGAAAAGGAGGAGGGCAAAAACGTATGCCATCTCTATTCCTTCTCTCAATACTAATTCATGTATTTGCCCTGTGAAGTGTCTTCAATTCCACTTTCACAAACCATCCATTTCAGTTAAACTGTACATTGATACTGATTGTATTTCACTAGTTTTAGCATCTTATTGAAACTTAGTCAAACATTATGTAATGTGAATTACAAAAAGGATGCTCTTTAAAACATGTTTCTATCCTGTATGCCTGTCACCGAACAAAAGAGCACCCACAGTGGGGCTGGGAATAAATCCGATGCAGGAGACTTCCACTTTTGGACGTTAATGTAACGGTTTTCTTCTGGGGAAAGAGAGGCGGACCAAAACGCAGCGTGGTTACTTGTAACCCCCCCCAGTGGACCCCACTCCATAATTGTCTTAGTCCCCCTCCTTAGCGTCCCTTGAGTGGCGACCCTTGCCGCTAACCTTGGCCTAGGAACCCTAACAACGGGCCCCACTGGACTGAGGGGCAGCTCAGGACTGAGAGGCAGCTCAGGACTGAGAGGAAGCTCAGGCAGGTTGATGAATCTAGCAGATCCTGGCTGGCTGGCGGTTCCGGCAGATCCTGGCTGACTGGCGGTTCCGGCAGATCCTGGCTGACTGGCGGTTCCGGCGGATCCTGGCTGACTGACGGTTCCGGCGGATCCTGGCTGACTGGCGGTTCCGGCGGATCCTGGCTGACTGGCGGTTCCGGCGGATCCTGGCTGACTGGCGGTTCCGGCAGATCCTGGCTGACTGGCGGTTCCGGCAGATCCTGGCTGACTGGCGGTTCCGGCAGATCCTGGCTGACTGGCGGCTCTGGCAGATCCTGGCTGACTGGCGGATCCTGGCTGAATGGCGGATCCTGGCTGAATGGCGGATTCTGGCTGAATGGCGGATCCTGGCTGACTGGCGGATCTGGAAGATCCTGGCTGACTGGCGGATGCTGGCAGACTGGCGGATCCTGGCTGTCTGGCAGTTCTGGCAGATCCTGGCTGACTGGCCGTTCTGGCAGATCCTGGCTGACTGGCAGTTCTGGCAGATCCTGTCTGACTGGCAGTTCTGGCAGATCCTGGCTGACTGGCGGATCCTGGCTGAATGGCGGATCCTGGCTGACTGGCGAATCTAACTGATCCTGGCTGAATGGCGGCTCCTGGCTGACTGGCGGCACTGGCGGCTCCTGGCTGACTGGCGGCACTGACGGCGCTGGGCAGACTGGCGGCATTGGGCAGACTGGTGGCACTGGGCAGACTGGCGGCACTGGGCAGACTGGCGGCGCTGGCAGCGCTGGGCAGACTGGCGGCGCTGGCGGCGCTGGCGGCGCTGGCGGCGCTGGGCAGACGGGTGGCTCAGGCGGCGCTGGAGAGGAAGGCTCTGGCAGTGCTGGACCGAGGAGCTCTGGCGCCTCTGGAATGAGGGGCTCTGGCGCCTCTGGAATGAGGAGCGGGAGCTCTGGCAGCGCCGGACAGGCGGGAGACTCTGGCTGCGCTGGAGAGGAGGAAGGCTCCGGCCGCGCTGGACAGAGAAGCTCTGGCGCCTCTGGACTGGGGGGCTCTGGCGCATCTGGACTGAGGGACGGGAGCTCTGGCAGCGCCGGACAGGCGGGAGCACCTGTGTTGATGGGACGGAGAGACAGCCTGGTGCGGGGTGCCGGCACTGGTGGTACCGGGCTGGGGACACACACCTCAGGGCGAATGCCTTGCATACTACGCCAAATCAACTGCTCTCTCTCTTCACACTCCCCCAATTATATTAACACCTCAAGTGTCTCCTCATCTCCCATCCATTCACTCTCCTCCATTCTGTCCAATAGCTCCTCGACCCTCTCAGACTCAGCCCTCAGCTTCGCCGATAGCTCCGATAACATCCATGGCTCCTTATGGTAAACAGGGGGAGTTGGCTCAGGTCTGGCTCCTGACTCTGCCACACTCTCCCTGTGCCCCCCCAAGACATTTTTGGGTGTGCCTCTCGGGCTTCCAGCCGCTCTGCCGTGCTAGCTCCTCATAATGCCGCCTCTCTGCTTTCGCTGCCTCCAGCTCGGCTTTGGGGCGGCAATATTCCCCTGGCTCTGCCCAGGGTCCTTTCCCGTCAAGGATCTCCTCCCAAGTCCATTCTTCCAAATAGTGCAGCCTCTCCCACTGCTGCTGCTGCTGTTGCTCTTGCTGCACCTGTCGCTTCTCCTGCTGCTGCTGTTGCTGCTGCCTCTGTTTACTACGCCGCTTGGTCCTTGGTTGGTGGGTGATTCTGTAACGGTTTTCTTCTGGGGAAAGAGAGGCGGACCAAAACGCAGCATGGTAACTTGAAAACATCTTTAATAACGATGAACAATGAACAATCTACAAAACAAGAAATGTGAAAAAAAAACGAAACAGCCCTATCTGGTGCAACAAACACAGAGACAGGAACAATCACCCACAAAACCCAACACAAAACAGGCTACCTAAATATGGTTCCCAATCAGAGACAATGACTAACACCTGCGTCTGATTGAGAACCATATCAGGCCAAACATAGAAATAGACAAACCAGACACACAACATAGAATGCCCACCCAGCTCACGTCCTGGCCAACACTAAAACAAGGAAAACACACCCGAATGATGGTCAAAACGTGACAGTTAACAACACAACATTTTAACTCCTACTCTACATTTACTGGATTGGATGAACAGTGCAGAAGAGAACCTCACCCGACAGTTGTTTTTTTCTCGTCAGGACTAGAAAGAAAGAAATGCCGCTATGTGAGGTTAGGTAAAGAGCAAGAGGTCTACAGCCTCAGATCACCCTGCCCAGAAGAACCACAAGACAGGGGACAACAGCTCTACCGCTGCCCCCACCAAAAAAGAAGGAAGAAACCAGCGGGAGGAGGAGGGGGGCCTCCATACTCAGATGTATTTTCTTCAGGTATAATAATGGTTATGATTACTAAACCTTTGGAGTGAAATTCTGCTCATTGAATACCACAGTTCCCACTGGTTTTTGCTTATTTAACAGTTAAAATGGGCAATCAAAGCCACTGATTTACAAACAGCCACATTGCTATAGGTCCATGACATGAAACTAGAAACCTCAGAAATATTAGACTTGGAAGAAACTCATAAATAACTAAATAACTTTAATTTTAACTCAGAGGTTCCAAGTTTCCGACTTGTCATTAATGCAGCATAAAACCAGCAGACAGCACTCGAGCATTGGTTGTGTTCTCTAGTGTTCTATGCAACCCTCTCTCTACTCTGCAGATAGGAAAGATGAGGTACGTTAGGGTGTCTCTCTTCGAAGGCAAGGCCCAGATCGATATCGGAGAGTTCTACACCACTGACATTGGCTACCTGAATCTAGGGAGGAAAGGTAGGCTACAGTACAGAGACAGTGCTCTTTTCACATCTAGGCCATTAAGCTAGCGCTTCGTAAAGGGCTTTGGTGCGATATGCCATCGTGTCACATTCATTTTCTTGAACAACACCTTCCAGTTGAGTGAGTGTGTTTTGCAATGCAGAACTAGAGTGCAGTGGTGAGTTAGCCACTGAGGGACATCTCAAACGCTGTACGCTTATTAGTCAGATGTACAGTTGGTGAATTTTGCAATGCCAGCTAGAGCATATAAGAATCATCCCCTAACAATGCAGTGTGCTCATCTTATCTTCTACAAAGTCAATCTCTATCATCCTCCCAACCCAACTCTTACTAGCTCGCAAGCAGAATCACTGAGTTGAGGTGTGTGTGGTGTATGATTAGGCTGTAGGTTTTGGGTAATTGGGGCTTCTCTGTGTGTGTGTGTGTGTGTGTGTGTGTGTGTGTGTGTGTGTGTGTGTGTGTGTAAGAGTGAGCGCTGCAGAATGCTAAGTGGCTCCCTCAGCTGTCTGCCATGGCTCCCTCTGGGCCTCAGTCACTACAGGCCAGGCTGTGGAGATCAAGCTTGGTTGCCTCCCTGTACCGACTCAATGGTTAACAAGAAGCAGCATTAATGCTACTGTAGCGTGCTTTAAATTGTATGTAACTTTTTAGTTCACACTAATAGTACGGCCGCTATTGATTTCTTGTCTCAGACGTCCAGCCTGGCGAAACACTAATGGCAATGGTCAATAAAAATGCATGAACTGGAAGTTCTCACTCTCACCTCCCTTGCAGAATAGGACATGCACCCTTTACAAATAGCCACTCAACACCCCTGCAGTTTAAGGCTAGAGCAGTAGCAATGTGACAACACAGGCTTCTTATCCAGGAGGCTATATACAGTATGAATGATGGTTGGCCCTGTATGTTTTTTCTGCTGCACATGTAAACAGACCAAGGTGCTCAGCTGTCTGCCAAAACTATTCTTCTTTGACTGTCCTGTCCTTGCTAACTCCCATTGAGGTGGCCGGATAGATGACTTTGGAGTTCAATAAACGGCCACTTACGGCATTGAATGAAACCAAAATAACAGTGGCGAGTACAAATACAGAAATCAATAAGAAACCTTTGATCTTGTTTCAGGGTGCTGTGCGGCCGGCTATTCAAACATCTCAGACCAGGTTTAGAATGAGAAATGTCAGAGTATGCACCTTGCCCTGCGGTTATTGTATTGACCTTTCACGTCAATGTGGACCCCTACACACTCCCCTGGCTGATCTGTGTCTCCCACAAGTGTGCCGTGGAACCCGAAGCAGTGGAACCAGCTAAAGAAGATCATCCCAGACATCGACGCTGCGATCTGGAAGTTCCTGAACCCCTATGGTGCCCAACGGGCAGCCAAGACAGCCCAGATCGATTCCCTTCTACAGCAGCGAGCCTTTTGTCACTGACAGTATATAACTTAATTTAATTCACTGCTAAACAGCTCTAATTAGTATACATCTGGTAGGTATCTTCAGTTAAAGACCTATGTTTTACTTACCTCGCTTTACAAAATAGCTCTCTTCTGTGTTTTAATTCTGTATTTAGTTGTATTTATTAGTTGGCTATATAAACCATGGCTTTAGTTGCAGAGAACATATGTAATTTGTTGACATCATTTGTAAATGGAGAGGATAAGTTAATAAATCCTATATGAAGTGACGGGCTCAATGGCCATTTGTGTCGGTACTTTTTTGTTGAATTATGATCGCCTAAACTATGTTTCCTTTCACCTTCGGCAAATGCAGACATGTTTCTTGAAGTAATACACACAAAACTGTAGACTCCTTTTATATTCCAGAAGAGGGAGCAAGAAGCCAATGGATTTATCACTGCAATCAACTTTGCAAGACCATCAAGACAATGAGCAGGTAAAGGGACAAAATAAAAGATTGATGGTATGAAAATAAAAGTGGGAAGTTTTCATTTTTAACAGGGTATTGGCACATGTTTGTTTGCATTGAACGTTGCTGTAGTTCTTGCCCTGGAGATGTAGAGCAGTATCTAGCCTATAAGAAACTAAATGTAAGCAAATGAAGACTAAAATATGAATTAAAAGGACAGTACCATGTTGTACACACATTTCCTCCGCAGGTGTCAAAAGTGGGATGGAGCTACTATGAGGCCATCAAAGGCAAGCAAGTTTGTGAGGGACTTGAAACAGAGAAGTGCAATGGCGTGTTTTCTGAAAGAATGGGGTAGTGTAGCAAAGGAAGGAGGTGGGTTCAAGTCCTGAAAGGACTAGTCCCCCAAATGCTCGACATTATATAGGGAAATGTTGGGGCCTGCTGTACTGACGGCGGAATGATTCCCATTCCTTTTGTATTTATTATTCATTGAAATTCCGCCATGGCATTGATTTAAATGTTCAAAAGGCACATTTTTGTGTGGTCTTCAAGCAGGTGTGAGAAGGGTGCAATTGCAGCCTGCAATTCGTGGTGTTCCTGCATCTGCAGGAACCCCTCTTCATTCTTCTAGTATCGGTCCATTTTTAAGCTAGGACAGGCAGGAGGCGGTTAGCCCATTGCCGATAAACTCCACAGAAGAAGGGGAGCGGGCGACACCGGTAGCTAGCTATCTAGCAGTACACCGATAGACAGTGTTCTTCATCCCCAGTGGTTGGGCTGTTTCTCCACAGTTTGGTTAACGAGTGCGTGGGCAGATGTTCGGCAGGCAGGAGCGAAAGACACTTTGTGCAAGGTGCATACTCTGTGTGCTAGCCTAACTAGCACACAGTGCACCTAACTAGCTAGTTTGCTAACACACCATGTGCCCCTAGCTAGCTAGTTGGCTAACACACCATGTGCTAGCTAACTAGCAAGCTAGCTAGTTAGTTTGTTAGCTAGCACACGTGTTGCCTCAACCTGCTGTGATAGCGGGAGGCGGGGTAGACTGGTTGACAGTGTCCTTCACCTCGCCTGTTGGGGACTGTTTTCCCACAGCTCTATAAATGATGATGAGGGCTGGAGGTAGTGGAGGACTGTCTACTGGTGTATCTAGCAAGAAGGACTCCGGATGCAGCGTCGAAGAAACTCAGATAATACATTTATTTCCCCTTTGACCCACATTCAAAAGTGTCACAAGAATGCAGGAACCAATGGCATACTTCAGAGGGGGATAGCCTAGTGGTTAGAGTGTTGGACTAGTAACCGGAAGGATGCAAATTCAACCCCCCGAGCTGACAAGGTACAAATCTGTCGTTCTGCCCCTGAACAGGGAGTTATCCCACTGTTCCTAGGCTGTCATTGAAAATAAGAATTTGTTCTTAACTGACTTGCCTGGTTAAATAAAAATAAATGTTCATGCAGGAACAGATGGGATGCTTGAAGGGTGTTCATGAAGGAACCAATGGGATGCTCGGGGGCGTTCCTGTAGATTCAGGAATGCCCACATGCAGGAACGCCCCCAATTGCGCGCTGCAGTTGCACGCTATAGGCAAGTGTTGGAAAATGCAAAGAATTTGCACTCCGATGCTTCACTACCATACTGACATCTGCGGGTGTCGCTCGAGAGCGGTGAATATGGCTTTCGCTCGGGGGTTATCGCCCCTATCAACCCCCTCTCTTCTCTTCTATGTGTGTGCGAGTTTGTTGTGTTTCGGATAGAAAGTGAGCCTGGTTTCCAGCTGAGTGCTTGCTCTCTCTCTCTCTCTCTGTGTGTGTTGTCATTATTATCCAGTCTGCTCCCAGCTCAGAATGGCCAGATTCACTCAGACTGAAACAAGAAGGCAGCAGCAACCACAGCAGCCCCATCCCGCTCACACCAGCCTGGTTTTCACTGGACCTGGGGCAACACCGATCCAACAACCACTACTACTTATCCCTCACCAGCACCAGTACTCTCAGATCACATTTCCTAAACCCATGAACGGGTCAGAATCCATTTCAATTCATCCGGAGAGCGGCAACATGAAAGACCAAGATGCCATAAAGCTGTTTATCGGGCAGATACCGCGGAACCTAGAGGAAAAAGACCTGAAACCTCTGTTTGAACAGTTTGGGAAAATCCACGAACTGACTGTTCTGAAGGACCGATACACCGGCATGCACAAAGGTAACGTGTGCCCCCCTTCCCCAAAGCAAACGGCATATTGCGAGGCCTAATACAGCTGTATGATTAGAATATTTTGTACAAATGTCTGTCGCATGGGTGGCGTCTTTTGCATTACGCACCAAATGTTTTATGCATGTTTGACCAACTCAACGTTTAGCTCACTAAATGATTGTTCAGAATTGTAGTCAGAATGAATGCATCATATATGCATGATAAAATACAATTTAATAGTCGTTACAAATACTCGTGGTCTCATGTTCCCAAATATTCTAACGTGGCAATGAATGGGCATGCACATAGGGAGATTTCATAGTTCTTTTGGTATCACGCTGATTCATAGCCTACTGTTTTTACGCATACTTATCCTAATTATTTGAATGTTTTCAGATTTCTAACGATGTGGGCCTAATATTTCACGAAATGTATTCAATTTAATTGTATTTTCATAACTCTCTCAGAACTGGGCCAGAGGCGCTTAAAAGGGATGCCCTTTTAAAGTATCCCCCCCAGCCCGTCCCATCTTTTACGATCCCAACACGACCAAATCATTTCGGAGCCAAAATGTTACAAAACATGGACGGAAGGACTGTCACAAGATGACAGACCTCGATACCGCCCGAGCAGTGGTGATGCTGCTAGTGTGAAGCTAAGTAGGGTTCGTGATAGTGGATGTAAATTCGCGCACCAACAAAAAGAGAATGTTAAGATTCGAGATTTTCCATTGCAGTCGGGGAAAGTCGTCGACGCCATTTAACTTTACAATGGTGGTGGTCTATTAGGCTGTGATAGTGAAAGACGTTGCACTATTCATCATCGTCAGTGTTAGGGCATCATCTTCATGGAAACTGTAGCCACCAATAAACGAAATATTCTGTTACGGTATTATTATATTCACACTTTGATGGGCAAGTGATAATTTAGACTAAGCTGTTTTCCATAAAAAATCTATTGGTCATCATATGTCCAACGTGTAATTAATTCTTAGCCTAGATCAATAGCCTACTTTCTACATCAATAGCCTACATCCATGGATTTAGAGTAAAACCAAAATGCACACTTCCCCACTGTCAGCCAGACACCAAGATTCAAAACCACTCATTATAATGCTATATTTTAAATAGGCTAGCCTATTGTTGTGTCTACAATAAATCAATAACACAATGCCACAACAATTGTGATTCATTATCAAATAAGGCTAAAATAAGATGTAATTCCATCCAGGTAAATTCAAATTTGCACCATGGTAGTTGATAGTGATAAATGACATTTAGATGAATGGGAATCAAGCCCCGTAGCTGTCTATGGTCCTGACGGCCCAAACACTTTAAGCAGGAAAGGATATGGCAGAATTGCTTGCTTTGTGACCAAAATGACAGTCAGAGATATCCCTGTTTAGGAGATACATGTCTATGTGATGTTAATCAAAAAACAAGAGAGGTGAGAAGTGCGGGGGGCTGCTTTAATCGACATCCACGTCGTCGTCACCCAGGGAACAGTGGGTTAACTGCCCTGCTCAGGGGCAGAACGACATATTTTTACCTTGTCAGATGGGTGTACAACAATCAACCCAAACCCATGTTTTACATTATCCACAGGTGAGTTAAGGCTGGTCAAATTGTAATCACATTTATAATTTCTTATGTCCAACAGTATTTGCTATAAGTGAAGAGCCACTCCTAGAATATGTCCCTTCCAATGTCTTTCTGTTAATGAGGTGAAATAATACCCAGTAATCATTCAGCTCATGCTCTGCTTAATGTCTGTCTCACCTGTGGTTGGTGATCAAAAGTCAGAGGTCAATAGTTTGAGAGGACCCTACGTCCGCACTTAAATATGGCCATCATTCCAATGTGAGTGGTGTGTGTGTGAGCTAGCGTCTCTATGTGTGTGTGCACTTGTGCTTATAATAAAAGTATTTATCAACATCCCATATCTGGCATTAGTTGTGTGTAAGGAGTGAACCGTTATTGTACTGCATTGCATAATGACTGCAGTACTTGGTACTCGACAAATTGTTGTGTGATAATTGAAGTCGGCCCTGAATGGTGGTGTGCGTATGGAAGATATGAGCACAATTTCTCAGTGTGTCAGAAAGATGATTCAATGATGAATCGACATAACTTGTAATGTCAACAGCTAGTCTGTAGTTTACAATGTACAGGCTCTTAATCTTCAGTTTAGATATTTTGTCAACATTTATATCATACTTTTCTTCAACTTTAGCTACTGTAAATTAAAACACGTTTTTGAAAATGTTGCGTAAGAGCTTTCAATAACAAGTTGTTTTTGCTTTTATTCACAGTACTGTGGGTTTTTGCTTTTGGGCTGACATGCCCTTGTTATCATTATACATTTTGTTATTTTATTGTAAGGAAGTCTCATAGGCATTTTACCTTAAACTAACGCGTGACTAAATATTACTAAAGGTAAAACATTGCTTCCTAAATTAATACATGTAAATTGATAGATTTTATTTTGGATTTTTTTTAAAGTTAGATAACACCAAGGATTACTCTTGTTAGTGAACATATACTGCCTCAAACATGACAAGCACCATCTCTGCTTTATGTGATAATTATATCAAGCTTAATTACCTATCTCAACAACTCATTTGATAGATTAGATGGCGCGTTCTCCAAACATTAATAAATATGATTAGTACTCAGATTCAAGGAAACAATTTCAGATGTCAGTCCCAAAATATTAATATCAAAGTCAATTTCTATTCATGAATATAAATAGCCAGGATTTAGTTGAATGAATGTATTTGAAATGTAATCCTGTCCACACAATTTCCAGTAAGAAATCATCCCAGTACTATTCCTCTGCACTTCACTGGTTATTCTATTGTCAATGCTTTAGAAACCTAAAAGGATTATGAATGTCATCTAATAGTAGAATTATTCCTCAAAATTATAGACACACACACACACACACGCACACACTTTCCCGAGCAAAATTGTGTTCTTTGAACCAAAAAGGTCCTTACATATACTGAGTAGTTGTTGTTCTGTGTCATATTCAGTAATTCTGATTGTCATTATATACATTGTCTATTGTGTTCTCCTCCCTTCCCTGCCTTTGACTGATTCTTCTGGTAATCCATCAGGGAAAACAAGGAATTAGTTTGTAAAGCATGATAATAATGTGTGGCCATAATAACTTGACTCGAGAGGATTAGCAAATGTGCATTGTCTGAAGCTTCAGCCTCTTGGGTGATCAGCTGCTCGTCTCCCTAAACAGTGGCTGCCTTTGCCAATTAAAAATGCAGTCTAGTCTCCCTCTTCAAATGATTAATTCTGCCTGCACTGTCGATGGCCTGCCAATTATTGTCGCCCAATTGGTATTTCCTGATGTTGGATTTATCACTCAGTGAAAACTTCTCCCGTTGGTCTTAATTAGGCTCCACTCACACAACAGGCTTTCAGATTTATATGTGTTGTTTTTCTCTGTGCGAAGGCTACATGAAGGTTGCAATTGTATTTTTCTTGGTTTACGTATGCTGACAGCTTTATGATTGGCAGACTCGCACATGAAAATCCCTCAAAGCCATTTTTGAATGTGTTTTTCTGTGGATTGTAAGAGAGTTATTGTTGCATAGGGGTGACCATTTTAGCAGGGGGGGGGGGGGTTGTAAAATAATTTCCTCGACCAGCAATTAAAGAATTGGTAATGAATAGCTGTGAAGACTGGAACACATACACACAAACACACACTTGATGAGAGGAGGAGGATGGGTGATGGCAGGAGTGATTCAACACACTGGACAGGCAATACAAACACGGGTGCCCCCATCTGCCTTCCGTTGCAGCCGAGTATCAATATTAAGCTAGTGTTGGGGGATCATTGTGTTAATGTATTTATAAATGGACCAGAGATATTGCCGTAGACCCCAGCCAGTCAGAAGCACATTAAATCATAGGAATAATCTAATGAAATATTTATTCACGTTGTATTTTTTTCTACCCCTCTGTGATGGATGGGCTCCACAGTTGGGGCAGTAGCTCAGCAATAAGGGAGAGATGGAGAGTGGCAGATTCAAGCTGTACGCTTCTGTAAGAGCACATAGACCCACCAAATCAAATGGTATTAAAAAGAGACAAGACCAGTATCCCCAAGGAACTTATGTAACAGTACCAGTGTTGACTAAAGTAATCTAGTAATCTCCAGTTTCCAAACCTCTCATATTTGATTTCAAGGGATGCTCCTCCATATTGAAGCTGTTAATATGGAAAGAACTAAGGATCACAGCGCCGCACCGCGGTATGACAGGATCCCCTCTGGGAAAACAGATGGGAGCAAATTTACTTACATACCATAAACTGAGTTGTATGTACCATCCCAGCAAACCGGGAACATTCACAGAACATTAGCTAAGATTCCCATTAAGTTCTTGTTAGATAAAACCTAACATTAGGATGATAATAGGGTTGGGCGGTATCTAGAAGTTCATACCGTTTCTGTACCATACTAGGGTATACAATATTACCAGGGGTGCACACAAGGGGGCGCTATAAAAAATAATATATATATATATATATATATATATATATATAAATAACCCCCATTCCAGGGTTTCTTTATTTTTACTATTTTCTACATTGTAGAATAATAGTAAAGACATAAACACTATGAAATAACACATATGGAATAGTATAGTAACCAAAAAAAGTGTTAAATAAATCAAAATATATTTTATATTTGAAAGTAGCCACCCTTTGCCTTGATGACAGCTTTGTACACTCTTGGCATTCTTTCAACCAGCTTCACCTGGAATGCTTTTCCAACAGTCTTGAAGGAGTTCCCACATATGTTGGCTGCTTTTCCTGGTACTAGTCAAAGTTTGGACACACCTACTCATACCAGGGTTTTTCTTAATTTTTACGTTTATATTTTTGTTCAGTATAATTTATTTGACACATCTTAGATTATCTATAGTTATACTTAACTTATAAGCAGTGGCGTAGCACGCACCCCACAGCCCCCGTCTTCTTTTTGAAATACCCTGGTACGCAGTATATCGCCCAGGCCTAAATGATAGCATCCCAAAAACATTAAAAGAATATTTCGGAACATTTTCTCAAAACACAAAATCTGTCCAATCGTGCTGATGATTATACAATGTTTGCATAAAATGTTTTCCCGATGTTGCAATAACGTTCCCAGAACACATTTTGTCTGTTCTTTAAAGGTTCCCAGAATGTTTCATTAGGCTGAGGGAACAGTCTGGTGGAAACATTGCGGGGACATCACAAAAGATATGTTCCCAAAACACAAACTGTCCAGTTGTGCAGATGAGTACAGTATACAAAATTTATTTTAGGCAGAGGTGGGTAGAGTACTGAAAATCTGTACTTAAGTCAAAGTACTGTTACTTGTAATTTACTCAAGTAAAAGTAGCCCTTTTAAGAAACTACTCAAGCAAGAGTTGAAAAGTGTCCGGTCTGAAAATAACTTTAAGTACTAGTCACAAATTTAGTTTGTGTTACGCCCTGACCTTAGAGGATCCTTTAAATTCTCTATTTGGTAGGTCAGGGTTTGACTAGGTTGGGAAATCTGTTTATATTTCTTTGTTGGCCGGGTATGGTTCCCAATCAGAGGCAGCTGTCTATCGTTGTCTTTGATTGGGGATCATACTTAGGCAGCCCTTTCACCCACCTTCTGTTGTGGGATCTTGTCTTTGTGTGTTGCATGGTTTGTACTCCTAGCTTTACGTTTGTTGAGTTGTTTGTTTTTGGTGGAACAATTTAAAATGAAAGAAAATGTACGCCTACCACGCTGCACCTTGGTGTTCATTTAATGACAGACGTTATAGTTTGGTAATTTTACACCTTATGGTAAATTGTGAGAACAGCTTAGTGCAATTGATTTGACATTGATTTATTATTTAAGCATGCCAGCACTATCTTGCAGATGTCCTGCAGCACAGGTCTGTTGTACAGTTTCTTACGTTCTTATTCAAAGTTGACTTAATATCTATCAATGGGCTCAGTTTCATAAACGGTACCCGAAAATTTGGAGTAATTTCACAATTTCAACAGCGTTAATGAAAATACATTTCACAATTTAATTAAGTACATGTGATGGTGAATGCATACTAAAAAGATTTACATCAAGTGTGATGTTTAATTTTGTACTTGGAATGAAATACCAAGGAGGATCTGTCAAACATCAATCAATATCGAAATGTTACTATCAATCATGTTACCAGTATGCAAATCAGACACATTTCAGCATGGAATTAAACATCAAGGTAGGTATTCAGGTTATAATCGTATAAGTAATAAATAATCAAACAGTGCAGATATCAATTGCCATAGTCAATTCAATCATATTTTTCCTGCCAAGGCACAATTTAACCTCCGTCCTCCTTCTCTTCCGATCCTCTCCTTCTCAACACCCTCGGGTGTGCTGCTACAAGCTATGAATAAAAAATAAACACAGAAATATATATATTTTTAGCTAGAAAAAGTATTAGTCAGCCACCAATTATTTAGTCAACCACCAATTGTGCAAGTTCTCCCACTTAAAAAGATGAGAGGCCTGTAATTTTCATCATAGGTACACTTCAACTATGACAGACAAAATGAGGGGGAAAAAATCCAGAAAATCACATTGTAGGATTTTTAATGAATTTATTTGCAAATTAGCAGAAACAAAATTGTAGACCTACACCAGGCTGGGGAGACTGAATCTGCAATAGGTACGCAGCTTGGTTTGAAGAAATCAACTGTGGGAGCAATTATTAGGAAATGAAAGACATACAAGACTACTGATAATCTTACCATCAGTAACACACTACGTCGCCAGGGACTCAAATCCTGCAGTGCCAGACGTGTCCCCCTGCTTAAGCCAGTACATGTCCAGGCCCGTCTGAAGTTTGCTAGAGAGCATTTGGATGATCCAGAAGAAGATGGGGAGAATGTCATATGGTCAGATGAAACCAAAATATAACTTTTTGGTAAAAACTCAACTCGTCGTGTTTGGAGGACAAAGAATGTTGAGTTGCATCCAAAGAACACCATACCTACTGTGAAGCATGGGTGTGGAAACATCATGCTTTGGGGCTGTTTTTCTGCAAAGGGACCAGGACGACTGATCCGTGTAAAGGAATGAATGGGGCCATGTATCGTGAGATTTTGAGTGAAAACCTCCTTCCATCAGCAAGGGCATTGAAGATGAAACGTGGCTGGGTCTTTCAGCATGACAATGATCCCAAACACACCGCCCGGGCAATGAAGGAGTGGCTTCGTAAGAAGCATTTCAATGTCCTGGAGTGGCCTAGCCAGTCTCCAGTTCTCAAGCCCAAAGAAAATCTTTGGAGGGAGATGAAAGTCCACGTTGCCCAGCAACAGCCCCAAAACGTCACTGCTTTAGAGGAGATCTGCATGGAGGAATGGGCCAAAATACCAGAAACAGTGTGTGAAAACCTTGTGAGGACTTACAGAAAACGTTTGACCTCGGTCATTGCCAACAAAAGGTATATAAAAGTATTGAGATAAACTTTTGTTATTGACCAAATACTTATTTTCCACCATAATTTACAAATAAATGAATTAAAAATCATACAGTGTGATTTCCTGGATTTTCTTTTCTCATTTTGTCTGTCATAGTTGAAGTGTACCTATGATGAGAATTACAGGCCTCTCTCCTTTTTAAGTGGGAGAACTTGCACAATTGGTGGCTGACTAAATACTTTTTTGCCCCACTGTATATGGCACAGAAACCTACTGTTTCACTATACATGTATGTGCTTATAGGCCTTGTCATAAAAAACAGAACACACACACACACACGCACGCACGCACACACGCACGCACGCACACGCACACACACACACACACACACACACACACACACACACACACACACACACACACACACACACACACACACACACACACACACACACACACACACACACACACACACACACACACACACACACTGCAATGGAGTGGGAGGATTATGTGCTGGGCTGACCGGTTGATATAGCTAATGTACGTTTAGCCGGCTTATCTAGTGGCAACCTAATGTGATACCTAGTTAGCTATTTCCACACACATCTGATTAGTCTGTTCTGTCTCTTTATGCCAATGACAAGTTGGCTAGTAAACTTAGCCAACAAGCAAAGGTCATATGGGAAGCTACAAACATTGTCAGATTCTGGGTTAGTCAAAACAAACTACCTAGCTAGCTAGCTAGTTAGCTACCTAGCCATTTCATTTGCACTCACCCTCAAAACATAATTTCAACAGCAGAGTTATATCAGATTAATACTTATCTTACTCCAGAAATATATAATATTACAAAGTCAGAAGGTAATTAAAGTGAAACTTACCTCTGATCGGGTTTGGATAAGAACCCACAAACAAAACTCTCCTTAGGAGTAAAGACATATGTGCTTCACTTCAAGAGCCATGGTGGCGATACAGGGTTTGACGGAAAGCTTTGAGAGCCAATGGACTCAAGTGCTTTGACATATTTTTTTCAATACATTTCATTGGTCAAGGGGTCGTGAAACGTTCTTACAGACGTAAAGGGGAACCAATAGTATCGATTAATGTAAAAAAAACAGGTAATCACAACATTTGTGACAAGTGACAAGGTTTTCATCTCACAATGACGATATAATAATGCAAATCTGTGTCACTTAAGTGATTTGGTCAAATATAACGGAGTAAAAAGCAAGTTAATTCCTTCAGAAATGACTTGCGTAAGAGTACAAGTACATCCCACAGAGAGTAACTAGAAAAGTACGAGTTCCTACAAAAAATGTACTTAAGTACAAATTACGCGTTAATTGTGGCGCGTTACTACCAACCTATGCTTTTAGGGTGCAAAAAACATTCACCTACAGTATCTTACAAGAACATTCCCAGAATACATTTGGTCTGTTTCTTTAGGTTGTGGGAACATTGTGGGGATATAACGAGATATAGGTTCCCAAGACAATAAAACTGTGTATTTGTGCTGACATTCAGATAATGTTTTCATCAGGATGCAAAAAAACATTAATTTGACCTTTCAAGAATGTTGGACGAACAGCCTTTCTGAGTTCTTTTAATGTTCCTACAACATTTTATCAGATTGTGGGAACAGTGTGGATACATTACAAGAGATACAGTGCCTTCAGAAAGAATTCATAACCCTTGACTTATTCCACATTTTATTGTGTTACAGCCTGAATTCAAGATATATAAACATTTAAAATAAATATCAAACATCCACACACAATACCCCATCATGACAAAGAGAAAACGTGTTTTTAGAAATGTTTGCTAATTTATTGAAAATAAAATACAGAAATATCTCATTTACACAAGTGTTCACACCCCTAATTCAATACATGTTTGAATCATGGCAGCAATTACAGGTTTGAGTCTTTCTGGGAAAGTCTCTAAGAGCTTTCACACATGGGTTGTACAATATTTGCACATTATTCTTTAAAAAATTCTTAAATCTCTGTGAAGTTGGTTGTTGATCACTGGCTAGATAGACATTTTCAAGTCTTGCCATAGATTTTCAAGCCGATTTATGTTAAAACTGTAGCTAGGCCACTCAGGAAAATTCAAAGTCACCTTCTGTCGCCTTGTGTTTTAGATTATTGTCCTGCTGAAAAGTGAATTTGTCTCCCAGTGTCTGTTGGAAAGCAGACTGAACAAGGTTTTCTTCTAGGATTTTGCCTGTGCTTAGCTCTATTCTGTTTCTTTTTATCCCCCCCGAAAAAGACATAATACTTGCCGATGACAAGCAAACAAATAACATGATGCAGCCACCACCATGCTTGAAGATATGAAGAGTGGTACTCAGTGATGTGTTGTACTTGCCTAAAACATGACGCTTTGTATTCAGGACATGAAGTTCATTTCTTTGCCACATTTTTGGCAGTTTTACTTTAGTGCCTTATGGCAAACATGATGCATGTTTAGGAATATTTTTCCTCCTCCTTTTCACTCTGTCATTTAGGTTAGTGTTGCAGAGTATCTACAATGTTGTTGATCCATCCTCAGTTTTCTCTCATCACATTAAACTCTGTAACTGTTTTAAAATCACCATTGGCCTCATGGTGAAATCCCTGAGCGGTTTTCTTCCTCTCCGGCAACTGAGTTAAGATGCCCGTATCATTGTAGTGACTGGGTGTATTTATACCACATCCAAAGTGTAATTAATAACTTCACCATGCTCAAAAGGATATTCAATGTCTGCTTTTCTTTTGTAGTCTACCAATAGACACCCTTCTTTGCGAGGCATTGGAAAACATCCCTGATCTTTGTGGTTGAATCTGTTTGGAATTCACGGCTTGACTGAGGGACCTTACAGATAATTGAATGTGTGGGGTACAGAGATGAGGTAGTCATTCAAAAATCATGTTAAACACTATTATTGCACACCGTGAGTCCATGCAACTTATTATGTGAGTGGTTAAGCAAATGTTGCCATAACAAAGGGGTTGAATCCTTATTGACTCAAGACATTTGAGCTTTTTCATTTTTTATTCATGTAATTCCACTTTGACATTATGGGGTATTGTGTGTAGGCCAGTGACGGAAAAATCAATTTAATCCATTTTAAATTCAGGCTGTAACACAATCAAACGTGGAAATGTCAATGCGTGTGAATACTTTCTGAAGGCACTGTATGTTCCCAAAACTTTTAAAACATACCCAAAATATAATTCCTACTTTGAGACGCTTGATTACGGTCCCCCTTGTTGTATTTTTCATGTAATCCTAGATCAGCACTCAGTCTTGGATACCTTGTAAATATGGGTCCAGATGTACGCAGCATATACAGTGGCTTCAGAAAGATTTCACACCCCTTTACGTTCCCCAAATGTTTTTGTTACAGCCTGAATTTATAATGTATGCAATTTAGATTTTGTGTCACTGATTTACCCACAAAATACCCCATAATGTGGAATTTAGTTTGTAGAACATTTTAGAAATTAATAAAACATTAAAAGCTGAAATATCTTGAGTCAATAAGTATTCTACCCTTTTGTTATGACAAGCCTAAATAAGTTCAGGAGTAACAACGTGCTTAACAAATCGCATAATAAGTTGCACGGACTCATTCCGTGGTAAATAATAGTCGTTTACATGATTAGTGATATGACTACCCCACCTCTATACCCCACACATACCTCTGTAAGGTCCCTCAATCGAGGAGTGAATTTCAAGCAAAGATTCAACCAAAAAGACCATCAATGTTTTTCAGTGTCTCGCAAAGAAGGGCACCATTTGGTAGACGATGAACACCTCTTTGAGCGTGGTGAAGTTATTATTTAGGCTTTGGATTGGATAGTGCATCATATACCCAGTCACGACAAAGATACAGGTGTTCTTCGACCACAGTTGCCGGAGAGGAAGGAATTTGCTAAAGTATTTCACCACGAGGCCAATTGTGATTTTAAAACAGTTACAGAATTTAATGCTTGTGATATGAGAACTGAGGATGGATAAACAACATTGTAGATACTCCACAATACTGTGTGAATACTTATGTAAATGAGATATTTCTATATATCATTTTCAATACATTTGCAAAAATGTCTAAAAACATGTTTTTTCTCTTTGTCATTATAAGGTATTGTGTGTAGATGGGTGGAAAAAAAGAATATTCAATACATTTTGAATTCAGGCTTTAACACAACAAAATGTGGAATAAATCAATACTTTCTGAAGGCTCTGTAAAGCGGATGGGTGAAGTGATTGTGAATAACCTAGTTACCAGTATGTCATTGGATTAGTTATGTCTAAGAAGGCCAAAAAGGAAGCATCGAATACCTGATTGACCATACTGCCACGGCTATATACTGAAGAAACAAGCAGCAAGGAAGCTTTTCTGGTGGTGCAGAGGACAGAAGACCTGGCTTGGCAAGCAAATATTGCAGGTTCAAACACCACATGTGCATATTGTCAGAATATTTAGTGGAAAAATGATGGTCGGGTGTGTATGATTTAAATGCTCTTCAAATGTGCTACAAATTGAAATAAAATCCTATTTGTCTCTATCACATTCAAATGCTACTTGTCATTAAATCTGGAGAGAAAGTTAATTGGTATGTATTCCAATCTGCATTAAGGTGCTGCAATTTTGCATGCTGAGAATGTTGTGGAAATATTAGCTAAGACTTTAATATGACATTTTCTGAATGTTCTTGTAATGTCCTGAGGATCTCCAAGACAAGGTAATATGTATATTGGCGTAAACATCAATGGAATATTATGTTAAACCTATAACAAATATGCTATGAATGTCATAAAATTGACTTATTTTTGAAATTGTGGAACATTGTGGAACATTGTGGGAATGTTCTGTGCAACCTATGTGAATAACACAAGAATATTAGTGCAACATCCCAGAAAACTCCCATAACTTAATGAAATCTTCTGGGAACCTTGAAAGTACTTAGACAATGTGTTCTGTCAACATTCTTACAACATTATAGGAATATCCTGTGCAACCTAACTTAAACATTGTATGAATGTCATCACAACTGAGCATATTTTGTGTTTTGTGAACCTATCTCTTGTAATGTACCCACACTGTTGCCACAACCTAATTAAATGTTCTGGGAACCTTTAAAGAACTCAGAAAGGCTGTTCTGTCAACATTCTTGCAACATCAAAGGAATGTTTTGTGATACTAACATTATCTGAATGTCAGCACAACTGGACAGTTTTAGTGTTTTGGGGACCTATCTCTTGTCATATCCCCACAACCTAACATTCTGGGAACCTTTAAAGAACAGACTAAATGTGTTCTGGGAACGTTTTTGTAACACCAGGTGAATGTTTTTTTGCACCCTTAAAGAAACATTGTAGAATCATCCACACAACTGGACACTTTTCGTGTTTTGGGAACATGTCTTTTGTGATTTCTTCACAATGTTCCAAACAGACTGTTCCCACAACCGAATGAAACATCCTGGAAACCTTTAAAGAACAGATTAAATGTGTTCTAGGAATGTTCATCAGGTGAATGATTTTTCACCCTAAAAGAAACGTTGTAGAATAATCCGCACAACACCGCCTCTGACGCCTCCTATTACACCGGCTCTGATGCTCGTCGGATTTGACAGGGCTTGCAAACTATCACAGACTACAAAGGGAAACCTCTGCCAAGAGCTGCCCAGTGACGCGAGCTTACCAGACGAGCAAAAAACATTCTATGCTCACTTCGAGGCAAGCAACACTGAAACATTTTGTGAGCACACCAGCTGTTCTGGACGACTGTATGATCACCCTCTCCGTAGCCGATGCGAGTAAGAACTTAAAACAGGTTAATAACATTCACAAGGCCGCAGGGTTCGAAGGATAACCACGACACGTACTCAGAGCATGCACTGACCACCTGGCAAGTCTCCTCACTGACATGTTTTAACCTCTCCCTGACCCAGTCTGTAATACCTACATGTTTTAAGCAAACCACCATAGTCCTTGTGCCCAAGAATGCCAAGGTAACCTGTGTAAATGACGACCGGCCCGTAGAACTCACATCTGTATCCATGACATTCTTTGGAAGGCTGGTCATGGCTCACATCAACACCATCATCCCAGAAACCGTGGACCCACTCCAATTCACATACCGCCCAACAGATCCACAGATGACGCAATCTCTGTTGCACACTACACTGCCTTTTCCCACCAATGCTATTCATTGACAACAGCTCAGTTCAACACCATAGTGCCCTCTAGGCATGGGCGGCACGGTAGCCTAATGGTTATAGTGTTGGACTAGTAACCAAAAGGTTGCAAGTTCAAATCCCTGAGCTGACAAGGTACAAATCTGTCATTCTCCCCCTTAACAGACAGTTAACCCACTGTTCCTATGCCATCATTGAAAATAAGAATTTGTTCTTAACTGACTTGCCTTGTTAAATTAAGGTAAAACGCATTTTTAAAAAGCTCATCACGAATCCACAGACCCTGGGACCAAACACCTCCCTCTGCAACTGGATCCTGGGCTTCCTGCCGGGACTGCCCCTGCTGGTGAGGGGAGTCAACAACACATCCTCCACGCTGACCCCCACACGGGGGCTCCTCAGTGGTGTATGCTCAGTCCCTCCTGTATGCCTTGTTCACCCACAACTGCGTGGGCTCGCACGACTCCAACACCATCATTAGGTTTGTCAAAGACACAACGATAGGGAAGAGTTCAGAGACCTGGCAGTGTTGTGCTAGGACAACCTCTCTCTCAACATGGGCAAGGCAAAGGAGCTTATTGTGGACTACAGGAAATGGAGGACTGAACACGCCCCGATTTACATCGACAGGACTGTAGTGGACTGGGTCGAGAGCTTCAAGTTCCTCGGTGTCCACATCACTAAGGACCTGTCATGGTCCAAACAAACCAACACAGTTGTGAAGAGGGCACGACAAAGCCTCTTCCCCCTCAGGAGGCTGAAAAGATTTGGCATGGGCTCTCAGATCCTCAAAAGGTTCTACAGCTGCACCATTGAGATCATCTTGACTAGCTGCTTGATATACGTCCAGGACCTCTATACCAGGTGGTGTCAGAGGAAAGCCCCGAAAGACTCCAGCCTCCCAAGTCATAGACTGTTCTCTGCTACCGCACGGCAAGCGGTACCGGAGCGCCAAGTCTGGTACCAAAAGGCTCCTGAACAGCGTCTACCCCCAAGCTGTTAGACAGCTGAACAGTTACAATGACCCCTTTATTATTGATTTCTTTATCGTCATTTGTTGGCACTGACTCTTGCACTGGCTCTATGCACACTCACTTATCTCTACCCACTCACTGGCACATACTACACTGACACTCCAACACACACACACCACACACACATGCATGTTGACGCCACACACACACACACACACACACACACACACACACACACACACACACACACACACACACACACACACACACACACACACACACACACACACACACACACACACACACACACACACACACACACACTTTCAGACTGTTTACATACGCTGCTGTTACTCTGTTTATTATATATCCTGATGGCCTAGTCACTTTTATCTCTACCCACATGTACATACTGTATTACCTCAATTACCTCAGCTACCTCGTACACCTGCACATTGACTCGGTACTGGTACTCCTTGTGTATAGCCTCGTTGTTGTTATTATTGTGTTAGTATCTCCTTTTTTATTCAGCAAATATTTGTCTTACTTTTGAACTCTGTATTGTTGGGAACGGGCTCGTAAGTAAGTATTTCACTGTAAAGTCTCCACCTGTGGTATTCGGAGTATGTGAACAATACATTTTGATTTGAAACAGGACAGTTTTTGTGTTTTGCGAACATATCTTTTGTGATTGTTCCCACAATTTTCTCACCAGACCTTTCCACTAACCTAATGTAGCATTCAGGGAATCTTTAAAGAACAGATTACATTAGTTCTAGGAATGTTCTTGCAACATAAGGCAAATGTTTTAAACAAACATTGTATAATCATCAGCACGGCTGGACAGTTTTTGTGTTACGAGAACATTTGCCGTAACCTAAGAATGTTCTGGGAACTTTCCCAGAACCAATTTTGGTTTGCTGGGATGGTACACACAGCCATACAGACATCCTATTGATTGGCTTTTGACAGATTTTAGATCTTGCACAGGTGGAAAGGTTTGAAGTTATATTGACAACATTACAGAACATTAATTCCACAGGAGACGGGAGCCATCGCAATTCGATGCATATGCAGTCATCATGGTTAGAATGGGCTTTAAGCCAAATGAAGAGAAAAAAATAAAACCAAAAAAACTAAAACAACCTGTTCATATTGAGGTTTGGTCTCACCTCACCTATATCTGGACTAAAATCCAAAGCCCAATTGAATTGAAACACCCCTTTTTGATCCAATGATTTATAAGCAAAAACCATGTTGACGTGAATCTGGGCACCGAGTGAAGGTCACCAGACTAATACAATACCCGAGCTCCGTTCACAACCCTCCCATGTCTGTAGATATTGTAATAAGCAACAGGGTTTCCTCGTAAAAGATGTAGCAGTTCAACTGGCTCTGACAGGACAAGCTGTGGGCCTTGACTTCAGGATGAGCTGTAGTCCTGTAGGTCGTTGTCTCTGCTGTAGGCCCGTGTCCGTTGGGCACGCACTTACCAGTGGCAGAGTGAGTGGGAGGGTGGGGACATTCCTGGCATCTTTGAAGGCTGTTATTCAGTGACCTTTTTATCAACGTGCTTGCTGCTTTCAGAGGGTGCCTACAGCAGAGACATGGGCACGTCTGTGGGATAACATGGACTGTCTTTTGAGAAGTTGCCTGGTAGCCCTTGTAGCCACAGCTAACATGCATATGAAATGAATTGGTTTCCATTAACCTTGGTTGTGGGTGATTTCACAGTTGTGGTTTTATCAGCTGTTGTCTGGACTGGAGGTCATCATCAAGGATGTTTGCGCCATTGAGTCTTGGGTTGGGTGACCTTTCCTGTTTGGTTTTGTTTTACACCCCCTATTCACAGTTGATTTGATTTGGAGATGTGATGTCAAATCAAGGTTTTGGTCACAGTGCCACAGAGTGATGAAGAAAGCTATTGATTATGCTTCATAAGTAACACATTCGACTTTGGATCCATGTTTTAACTTCACAGAATGTTTTTGACAATGACTTTGCTGATTTTGAGGTAGCCTTCATGCAAATGTTTTGAAAGAGGTGTAATGTTTGTCATAAATTGTCCTATTTTCATGCATGTTACTTTTATAGTATGCTGTGCAACTTGAATAGTTTGTCAGTAAGTTAAATGAATAATGCATTTCTCTTATTTATTTACCTTTATTTAACCAGGAAATCCCTTTATATTAAAAACTCTATTTCAAGCGAGACCTTGCTAGAGGGGCTTTGAATTAATCAATGCTTTATTGTTTGTTTTGTTTTGCTAAGCATGACAGCAAAGTAAGATGAAAATACATTTCCAAAGTATTTTTCCCGCTTCAAAGTTAAAATGATTTAGGTCACTAAAATACATGCAGTAAGAACTAGGGAGACAGTTCAAAATGTTTTAGTCTGCCGACTTCTCTCTTTAAAAGGTGTAGATGGTAGGGTGGTAAAAGTACAGCACCTTCTCACCCATGCTCCACTGGGCTAAGTAGGAGGATAGAGGCCTATCTATTTTGTATGGTGCTGAGCTTAAAGGAGTGCCATCTCCTGCAGAGCAGAGTGTACCGTAGAAAGAGGGGAGAGGAGAAAGGAGGAGAGGAGAGATAAAGGTTGTGAGAATGGCGATGGTTCTGTAAGTAATGCTCTCTTTTCTTTTAAAGGTCCAATGCAGACAATTTTATCTCAATATCAAATCATTTCTAGATACAAATGAAGTACCTTACTGTGATTTAAATAACAACCATTTTAATTAAAAAAATATAAATAAACTAACTTCTTAGCAAAGAGCAATTTCTCAACCAAGAATTTCAACCAAGAATGTCTGGGAGTGGTTGAGGTGGGAGGGGAAAACTGAAAATGTGCTGTTATTAGCAGAGAGGTTGGGAACTCTCTTTCTTATTGGTCCATTAACTAATTTACTCCATGTATGTCACCATGGAAGGCCAAAGCTCCCTCCCACAAAACAGGTTGACATTTCAGGCGGCCTTTTCGAAGGGCTCTTACACGAAACCGGCATTATCATAATGTTCACGATTGTACAGTATTATTCCAACCTCATAGTGTGGAAATATATATAAAACACAGGTAAATCACGTTTTTGACTGCCCTGGGCCTTTAAAGTTGTGTTTGAGCTTGGCCGGCACTGACTCATTTTAGAAGCTGGGAAAATGAAATAACAACGTTGAGGAGATTTGAATGTAATGTTTTGTGATAATCCCTCTCCATTTTGGAACGCTTCAGGAGAAGTCATGCGATAAAGCCTCTTTGGTGCAAGCCAGGGAGAATAATAAGATACCTGTTATTTGTCTTTCTCACAGTGTTGTGCCCTTGGAGAACCCGCTATCCCCCTGTTTTAGTAAAAACAATCAGAGATTAGTCAAGCCATCCCATCTCTTAGAATGGGGCCTTAATGCAGTCGCAGAGACATAATTGTATGTAAGGTGGCCAGTCTCAACCAGGCAGACGTGACAGAGCGGGATGGGAGGGAGCACAGCCACATGTACTGTATGCAGACGGACAGAGAAGTGGACAGAAGACAAGTGACACAAGGGCAGGCACAATAGATGAGTGGAATGAGAAAAATGAGGTGATTGTCAGAGCAGCAGAAATAAATGGTTGCTTCTATCCTAAGGTGTTGTGTTGAGCGTGACAGCTGGGTCTATGGAGTAGTCTTCAGATAGGTTTAAAGCTGTATCTATTGTGGAGGGCCTGGGGTCCTAAATAAAGGGATTTAAGGTGTAGGTTCATTGGCCAAGTTTAGCAGATGTATAACATAAAATCACCCCTGAGCTGCTGATTCAAGACAAACCCACCAGTAATACCAGACATGTTACTGCTCATCATACTGCTATTACTACTTATACTATTGCTTAGTGTTGCACGGTATACCGAAACGTCGGTACTTTTTCGATACTAGAACATGAAAACAGGTGGGTGCTAGAATTTGTGTTAAGTTTCGGTAATTCTGTCAAATGTGTCTCACGGATCAAGCCTGTCTATCAGCACAGTCAATTTCCCAAACGGAGCCACTGTGCCTGCTCCCCATACTCATTGCTAACCTGCGCTGGGAGTCTGGACTGCATCATGTTTAGCTCCCCACTCATGCTGCACAGAAGTTCACACACTTGAATAATGTGACACGACATTTTTAATGTTGAAACTATTAATTACTGTTTGCAACAATGTCCATACAGGCTAGAATATCTTTACAATGCAAGAAGATGAAAGTATCTTCTATCTTTGTAGGCTGACTTTCCTTGCTAGCTTACAGCTGAAACGAACATCAATTCACTACCCTAGTACTTTGTGATAATATGCAAACCGTAACGCAAAATATGCTGTTTTCAAAGCTGATTGCCACCAAAAACTTTATCCATTGACTTAAAGAGATTCTCTGTTAGTTCTGTATACGTTTTGGCCAGTAGTTCTGAAAGTAGCAGTCCCAAGCCAAAAGTGGTCCCCAAAAATTGCTAAGTCACTTATGTGCAGATAGGTGCACCATGTAATTTCTCGCTCTCTCGCTGCTGTGTCCACTAAGCCGTTGGGCCCGCCCTGCAATCTCACTAAATTATGCTGGACAGGCCTTTTGCTAGCTGTCACTCATGCGAGGGGCTGAAGCTCATTGGCTAGAACTCAAATTGCTAGGGTGCTGTCCCACTTGGAGGGAAATGTAGGGTAAAATGGCATGGATCAGCTTCAAGAAAACAGTCACTTTCAAACTTGGGATTTTGTGTTTAATTGAGGTAAAAGGGTAATTCTGCTCATAGATTATGCATGTATGGACTACACATCAAGCCCAAAGCGGATACGTTCTTAGTTGCCAAAGGTACTGGAGCATGTCTACCCCAAGTCTCTCCCTCAGCCAAAGATTTATTGCCTCAGCGAACTGAGGGCTCCAACAGGCCGCACTCCTCTTGGCTCTGAATGACGTCATTACTGGTTAAAGAGACAGCGCACTCTTTTATAAAAGAAGCGACTTTTATGCAAATGTTGTTGATCGGTACAATAAAATAAGTGCCACATTGAAGGGAACGAGATTGTTTTGTCTTCTGCAGCCCCATGAAATCAGCCAAAACAAGCCCAATGACTCAATGCATGCCTCCTACTGAATATGCATTCACCTGTATTGTGATTACATTTTGATTTACCCAGTTTATCAGTTGAGATTTACCATTCAAGTAAATTATTACCATTATGTTGTTATGTACAGTAGTTAGATTGGTAAAAACAAATTAATTGTTTGATTGGTTAATAAAATGTCCTGGTTGCTAATTTCAGTTTGTATGACAAAACAAGCAATGCATAGTGTATTAAATCATTGTACCATCTAAACCACTGTGAAATATATTTTCAATAACCAAAAATATAGTATTTTCAGCTGTTTAAAGCTGGTGTACAAAACCAGATGTAAAAGACGGGAAGCATAGAAATAGAACACCGATTTATCGCTTCTTAGACTTGCTTTCAATGAGTGAAAGATCTATAACGCACATTTCTATGTGAATTTGGTCAGGTGGCCCAAAAAGTGATATATTGCTGCTTTAATGCATAGCATACTGTACATGGCTGTCGCTGAAAAATTCAGACACTTAAAATGTAAGGATATTGCACTCAAAAGATGCCCAATGATTGAAGACAGCAGTAGCTGAGTTTCTGTCTGGATCAAGTGCCATTCTGTGACTTTGCCTAATATGTGCTCTGTTTTTACCTACTACTAGTCCTAGAGGCTGTTAGTACTATTTATACTACTCCTAATATAACTATTCTACCATGGCTATATTTGGTAATACTGCTACTGCTGCTACTACTACTACCACTACCACTACTTCCACTACACTGCCTATTTACCACTTATGTAAATGTGTAAATGTAATATATTTCTGTAATACTGCTATTACGAACATATGTCCTGAATAACTAATTACAAATCAACAGTGAAACAATGAAAACACCCATTATGATGGAAAATGTCTGAATATATTTGGTCCGTGAGGGACGTGTGGAGATGCACGCTGTTCAGCATGATTATAAATAGAAATCTGTGGTATTTCCGAAAATAGGTTAAGCTGCCATCGCTGTGCTGCTGGCATGACATCACTGATTGCCTGCCAGCCTCCCCCTAAAGACTGCTCCCATACTGGGGAGAGGGAGGGGAGATGGAGGGAGGTGAGGGAGGGAGAAAAGCAGCTGTAGCCCACTGTGGGGGGGTTCTCTGTTCCTCACCCCCAGCTTTGTTCTCACTTCCTCATCTCTCCATCCTATGGAGGAGTGGTTACGCTCTAATCGCTCCACTGCCAGATAGAGAGGTCTTCTGGAACAGCATGTTGCCAATGGCTTGGTGCTACAGTATAGTGTATTGGAGATGCCTCACATGAATGTAGGAATTAGGGTAACAGAAGGTGCAGATGTACAGTAAAGTGGCTTCATGCCATGTAGGAAAAATAATTGGTTTTAAAGGGCTTAGATTAATTAAGGATCCATGACTTTGTCACTGCAATTCTGGTGATGTACATCTAATAGTAATTTACAAAATGGCAGCTTTCCCATCTTTGACTACTCATAGTGATAACGGCGCCTTAATCATTAAAAAAAAGACTAGATTAATAACAGATGATTTATCCCATCTACAGTATATTGGCAGCTTTTTGGCTCCACAACCTTGAGAGTTTATAGCTCTTTAACTGATGAGCTAAGAAGGTTCTCTCTCTTTCACCGTGCCAGTGGTCGGCTTTAAAGGACGAGACATTTTTGGAAGCGTAACGCTGGCCACCGCCGTTACCAGGAAATACTTCAATACAATTAACACGGTGGCACCTGCTCATTTGCAAGACCACCTGTGTTAATGAGTATTATCATTCCAGCCCAGTAGTCAGAGGAAGAAAATGCTCAGGGAGAGAGAAAATAAATCTGTAATATTTGGCATGTTGCACGTAATTTAAAATCTGTGTGTATATGAGGAATCTGCTTTGTGCCTCAAAGCACATAATCGCTAGTCGAAAAGACAGGAGCGTGCAGCAAGGTTTACTCGTTAGTCTATTTAGTAAGGAATCTGGAAAGGTGCAATTAATGTTTTCTCCAAATGCCGCATGAATGGGCGCTGGGAAATAAAGTACAGCGTAGTGGGCGAAGAGAGGGGGACGTCTTTCTTCTTCATCCCTCTCTTTATCGCCAGCCTTGGAGCTTTGAAGCTTCATCTTTAAAGACACCTTTCCCAATTTGTCAAATCAAAGGACCTCGAAAGCGGATCTGTCTCTCAGACCAAGTCAGTTTGGAACTGCCTATCTTTGACTAATGTGAATTTACTCTGATCAATTGATCTGACTTGAGGTTCAAATCGCACTGCTTTTTGAAAACAAGACAGTCATAGTGTGGGTATCACATCAAAAATGCCAATGTGGCTAACTAATATATATTTCCCTTTTTGTTTCTATCCTATAGTATTTTTCAGGCGTAGTATTGCCTATGCAGTGTTTATGGTCAGGGCATGTTCATGTTTTTCCCAGGGCCTGTTATAGAATATGAAGAGGAAGAGATGCAGTTTTCTGACCTTGATGGGGCTCACAGAAAACTTCTTATCGATTCCCCTGTAAATCCCTTAGCTGTGGGCTAAGGGGGGACTTGGCAGGTAAACTCCCATTGCCCTCCATCTGATGAGGAGTCTAAGCCATGTTCCTCTCTCAGTCAGTCCACCCACGCCTGACGTGGCCTGTGAACGGACACAGTATTTACTGCACCGTGAAACCCCATCCATTAATGGTGTCAATTAGCTTCTTGATCAGGGATGCAGGCCACTGGATGTATTTATAATGCTGGCCTGGCACAGGCTTAAAGCAGGCTGAGATCATTCATTTAGTCAGTCCACACAGGAAAACTACATCCACTGTGGGTGCCAAGTTCCCACCACAGTATTGGCCCTATAGGACTTTACAGTAGTATTGTTTTTCACTGCCCAAGAGAACCTTCAACCTTACAAACCAAATACTGAATTACCTACTGTGGTTGAGTATGTGTGAATTTGTCACGGCCTATTTTCTCAGCCCATATTTCCCCCCAACGGATTTGTACTCTATTGATTCCTCTTTCAGAAGAAATGATTCAGTTTTACGGTGTTCCTCATCCTCGTTATGCACGCCGCCACCCAGCCGAGAGGCCGAGACCCTTACTGTACACACCAGCCAGGTCACCCGTGATACAAGTCCGTATTCAACGTCCATCCATGTCTGGGGACGTCGGGAGATGGAATGGAAACCATAGTGAGCGCTGCTGCCTTCAAGTAGGTTTCAGTTTTACTAGGGCGTTGTGGACACGGGGATGAAGGATGGGCGTAAGCATCCGCCACTGATTCCAAAGGTTGCAAGTTCGAATCGAGCGATGTTTTATGGTTATCCCAAACCGTAACGCTTACCTTAACCAGTAGCATGCCGTGGTTCTGGGGCCTGGGCCATCAGTGAAGTCCTATACAGTCCCACCCGAATTAATCCACCTCTTATTACCATCATTATGATGCCATGGCTCTAGACACTATACATTTAGATAGAAACGCAGTATAACCAGGCGTTGCGTCACCTTGAAATTGTCATTTTTATTCAGAGAATTGCAGGGGAAGAGTACAATACCTTTTCATTTTGCAGCTTCGTTGCCCTGCGCGCTTGTTCGTTGAGCTGTAGATCCACTCGGGTGTCCCCAAAAGTTTTCAAAAGCACCATTGTTTGTAAGTGCCCAGCCGTACTTTGGTGTCTCGTTGCTGCCTTGGTTAGACACCTCAGGTTTGCAAAGCCAGTGTGGCTCCAAACACCAAATCGATCACTTGCAAATAATAGGCATTCCCAGCAGTACAGTTTGCAGTGCTTCTCGGAGCCTGTGAGTCATTGATAGCGCCCATAATTGAAAGTGGCGAACGAACCCCTTTCCCGCCTGTGACAGGCTTTGTAGCGTCGGCGTCTACCTCTCCTGACAATGTCTAACTTTTCTTGAAAAGTTTGTCTTGAAAATGGCGTTATAATTATATCCTCGACCAAATCGATATCTTCTCCTTCCGCCATTGAGGGTTGAAAAAACAGCTTAGTAGTACGCGTTGATCAATTTCAGTTTCCTAGTTCTGAGACCTGCCCATATAGAACCTGCCTCTCAATATTGGTAATCCAATCAAAAGACGTGCAGGCACTACGCCTGCTAGCTGGCTCCTGTGTAACACTGGAGCCAGCCAGCAGGCGTACAATAGCCAACTCTAAAGCTGATTGGTTGACACTAAATTTTAATTTCCATTCACTTTAAGCTACAAGTGCCCGCACTGTTGATTCTGAAGGTCTGCGGGCAGATTTTAGACCCCTGGCAACACATGATGGCTGAATATGATTGGATAAAATAACTAACATAAAGACCAGCCCTCCAAATCTCAACCTGGGGCTGGAAGCAGTGCAACTAAGAGGAACACTATGAAATGAAGAGTGTAACTCTTACTCTGGGGAATAATTTAATACATATTTGTGGGAAAATATATTTTAAAAATATATATATTCTGATGATGTTTAGGCCAGCAGAGAAGGCCTTGCTGGCCCTGACGGCCCACCACTGACCTTAACCATTTGGAGTCAATAACCTTAAGAATTCTGAGTTAATACCTAAACTTACACCTTTTGCAAAAACTTTGAAATATGACATTCGATAAACATGGGTGAATGGTCTAATTCTGACATGAGACTGTGAGAGCTAGTTGGTACAAACACAAGTCCTCTACTGTACGCACACAACTGTGTTGGTCCACACAGACCTGGAGTGTGTCCTTCAGGATGTATTTCCTGCTCAGGGGCCGTAGTGTATGATGATTGAGCACAGCAACAAATCAATGGCCTGGGTCTCCTTCACCAGGGGTTACAGAAGCTACCAGGGTCCGTTACCAGAGTTGACACCAGGCCCTCTTACATTTGAGTAATTTAACAGGCACTCTTATCCAGAGGGACTTACTGCAGCTGTTACTGTTAAGGCACATTGTCTGATTTCTCATCTAGTCGGCTCGGGGATTCGAACCAGCAACCTTTTGGCTACAGGCCCAATGCTCTTAACTGCTAGGATACCTTCTGCTCCCTGACTAGTGTAAAGGATCTCAACAGTCTTGAGTGTTCTTCCGCTCCTTGTCTCACCCCACCTTCATTTGTAGTGACATGAGGATGCAGGTGAAAGCAATATGTTGCCTGCCAAATTGGACTTTTCCTTCACCTATCGAGGTCTTTCATATTAGAGCAGATGGAAGATAAAGAGACAAGGAGAGGAAGTGTCTTGAGACTATTGAAATTACAGTACAGGAGGGTGCAGTGCTGGAGGATGGAGGCCTAGCCACATGCGGCTCCCTTTAACGTGCCTGACTTAATTAAGGTTTACAGGTTACGCTAGAGTACTGCTTATATTACAGCACTCATTACAAGGTAATTAGGCTGGGGCAGGGAAAATATTGTTGTCGGAACAATGAGTGAAAGCTCTTTGGAAAGTACCCCCACCTTTTCCCTTTGTTCTCCTCGAGCAGTGGCTTGGTGGTTGGCTGTGTGCGTGCATATCTGGGATCAGGGATTTGGGGGGTGAGGGAGGGATTAGAGCAGTAAGGACTGCTCTGAGACTAGCCCTGATTACCCCTCATAGTCAATCTACGCCACAGAGCTCCGCCACGCCTGCCACTGATTCAGGTAATAATCACATTGTATCAGTGCTGATGATGTGCACTTTGGGCTCCGGCCCCTCAGAAAGTCCTTCCAGCAGTAAATGAAGTAAGCAAGTAATCTACCCTCGGCGATGACATTTCCCACAGAGTGCAAATGAAGTGTGAGGGAGCGGGCAGACAGCGACTAAAGACCTGAGCCAGGGCTGGCTCTGTTTCTGCTACCTTCACACTTTTGGTGGAGTAAATGCCAAGGAGAGGGGAAGTTCACACCTTTTCATTACACTGGGGCAGGGTCCTCTGGGGCACAGAGAGGGAATAGAAAGATGGAGTGAGAGACGCTGTGGTGCCTATGTGTACATTGGGCTGTGTGTGTGTGTGTGTGCGTTGGTGTGTGTGTCTGCGTCTGTGTGTGACAGTAGGGACTGAATGCAGTAGGCTCTTAGAATAAGTGCTGATTCTGGAAGAGTAGGAGGAGAGTAAGAGGAGGGGGGGACGGTGATGGGTTTATCAGTAGGACCTCTACACTTAGCAGGAATTACCTACACTTCACAGATTAGGGCCAAAGGTGCTGGATCAGACACACGTTCCCTTTTGCACTAGTAATGGAGGGCCTTGTCGGCAGGAAATAACCCTGCAAATGGCTACTGTCAGAGAGTGGTGGGGAGGAGAGGAGGGAAGAGGAGAAGAGAGAGGAGGAGAGGAAAGGAGAGGAGAGAGGAGAGGGGAGGGGAGGGGGGGAGAGGGGAGGGGTCGGGAGAAGACAGGGGAGGAGAAGACAGGAGAGAAGAGGAGAGGAGGAGAGGAGAGGAGAGGGAGAGAGGGGGAGCGGAGGGCAGAGGAGAAGAGAAGAGAGGAGAGGGAGGGAGGGGGGGGGAGGGGGGGGAGGGGAGGGGAGGGGGTTTGGAGAGGAGAGGGGAGAGGAGGAGAGGAGAGGAGAGGGGGGGAGGGGGGAGGGGGGGAGGGGGGAGGGGGAGGGGGGGGTTGGGAGAAGACAGGGGAGGAGAAGACAGGGGAGGAGAGAAGAGGAGAGGAGGAGAGGAGAGGAGAGGAGAGAGGGGGAGTGGAGGGGAGAGGAGAAGAGGAGAGGAGAGGGAGGAGAGGAGAGGGGGGAAGGGAGGGGGGGGAGGGGAGGGGAGAGGAGAGGGAGGGAGGGGAGAGGAGAGGAGAGGAGAGGAGAGGAGAGGAGAGGAGGGGAGAGGGGAGGGAGAGGGGGGAGGGGAGGGGAGGGTAGAGGAGAGGAGAGGAGAGGAGAGAAGAGAAGAGAAGATAAGAGAAGAGAAGAGAGGAGAGGAGAGGAGAGGAGAGGGGGGGGAAGGAGAGGAGAAGTCTCTTTAATTACAAACCATCTCAACACAGTGGAGCTGGGGAGAGAAAGACAGTCACCCCAATGCCCCCATATGTCCCTCTAGCCTCATCAGCACTGCAGCCTCTCTGTAGCCTCTCTGTAGCTACCTCAGCTGATATAGTGGAGCCACACGTCAGACAGAAGTATATAGGAGCAGATGAGGAGGAGGAGTAAGAAGAAGATTCTCCACTAGAAATCGACGTGTGAGATAAGGGCTGTTTTAGATTGGTATCAAATGATGCCTCGGTAGAATCATATTTTCCACATTGTGCCTTCCCTTCCACCAGCCTCTCTCTCTGGGTCACATCGCTGTTTGTCGCGTTTCAAACCATTTCATCAGGCTCCGATGTCCGCACTTGGTATGCAATGCAACGTGGCTATTTGTACATGTTTGGATTCCAATTAGGAAGTTGTTAGAGCTTTCGCCCGTGGCCAGCAGATTCTTATTAAGCCTTACATTAAAGAACATAGAAGCACATTTAAATGGAGTTCATGTTCCCCTTTGTTGGCATTATGGTTGTTATTAATTTATTCTCAATGCCGTATGTGTTACACATTAACGAATAAATCCAATTTGGGCAGTGTTTGTGATTGTAATATGCAAACGAGGCCCTGCTCATTGAGAGATAGGGATGGCACTTGTCAAATAAACCAACAACACAATTCCTACAGAATAACAACAGCAACACGGCTCCATTTAGTACCATGGTCTCCTCAGTGAGACAGGGGTGATGTTATGTGGGGAAGAAAGCATCATGATATAGTGATCTGCTTGGTAGCCATTGGAAATCATTAGGTTAGGGCCGGTGGGGACCAGGGGTGGGGTGTGAAGAGAGATGCACCATGACTCCAGGCAGTCAGCCACTTAAGACTGAGGTGGTCACCTCTGACAGACTCCATCACTGTCCATCCATAACATACATACAGACCCAGAGAGCAGGGACTAGCAGGCCTGCTGTGCTGGGAGATGGTTGGGCTGTATAGGGCCGTAGGGCATAGGGATGTAACACGGCCTGGCCAATCAATGGATCAATGCTTGACAAAGCACCCCCTCTATTTGTGTAGCACTGTAGCAAAGGTTACTATAATGCACTGACCTGGCTCTGAGAAAGGAAGAGCTGGGGGAAGAATGCTGGGGTCATTGAAAGTCTACGTGGCTTTGCTCAAGGGAAAAGATAGATGCATAAGCAAGCAGCCAGGCTACAGGGTGCGAGATGTTGAATGAGGTGGTGAATTTATGGACGGATGAAAGTGATGTGATATGCCACATCGGGAATGATAGGAATATTGTCTCTTTAAAGACACCATCATCACCACCCACTGAATATATTTTTCCCGGTTGAAATATGATCCGAAATGTGATGGTTTCTAGTAAACTCTCTAAAATGGCAGAAATATGATAGTGTGTGGTAACGCACATGAACAACACTACCAAATCTATATATGCAGACATGAACTTCATTAATATAACACTACCAAATGTATTTATTCAGACAGTCAGGGGTAAATGATTGCATCAATACCTCTCTGGGGTCTCTCTCTCTTTCTCTTTAATCTCTCTCTCTCTCTCTCTCCTCATCTACCTCATTTCTCTGGGCTGTCTGCCAGCAGGAGGAGCTCTTTATTTGGCAGACAGTGGGCGAGAGTGACAGTGTGAGTGTGTGTATGTGTGGTAGTCACCTGGTGTTCTTGTGGCTGGGCATTTGTTCTGTGCTCAGGGAGCCCTGAGGCCTGAAGCGCTGCCCTCCTCCCCCTTCCCCCTCCATCCCTCCCACCGTCTGCACAGTGTTCGAGTCCTCCCATCCCTCCCTCTTTCCCCCTCTCTGTCCTGCGGCCCTGCTCCCTCTCGCTGTCTCTGCTGCTGTCAGAAGGGTTCAGTGTTGTGCATCACGGCAGCATGGTAGGCGCTTTGGACAGGGAGAGGCTGATCTATGGTACTGGGGCTGGGATAGAGAGATATAGATAGAGAGGGAGAGAGAAGAGAAAGAGAAAAACAAGAGAAAGTGAGGCACAGAGAGAGAGAGAGAGAGAGAGGAGGGAGAGAGAAAGAGAGAGAGAGCATTCAGCCCGAAGGCCAACTGAAGACAGGAAGAAAGTCGAGTGTATGTCTGCATTGACACTGTCTGCAGGGAGAGATTGTTCCCCAGGAGCAGCTCTTGCTGCCTCATTGTGAGGGACACATCCCCTTTCCAGGGTGTTGTTTTTTCATGACTGACAAGGGCCTGAGACTAAGCGAGGTTGATGGGGACCCAATGTTGTGGGTGGAGGGGATTCGATTGAACACAGTTGTTGCCGAGTGTTGTTGTGCCCAGTAACTGACCTAGGGTTGATATCTATTGTCAGTCTCCTCTTGTTCTGTGACTGAGCTAGTGTTGCCACTCCGTGTTTAGTGTCCTTTCTTTTCATCAGTGTTCAGTCCCCAGTGTTCAGTCCCCAGTGTTCAGATAGACTTGTGTTAATATCTCCCCCTTTTCTGTTTTTCAGGCTGCGCGTTCCTCACCTACTGCGCCCGCGAGTCGGCCATCAAAGCCCAGAACGCCCTCCATGAACAGAAAACACTGCCAGGGGTAAGTCTCTACCCACTTCACCACCATGCCATCTGAACACAGAAAACACCACCACCCACCACCTACCAGCCTACTCCAACCTGCTTCAGCCCCAGAGATAAAAATAAATTAAAAAAATACTTTGGAAAATGATTCAATCAATAATCTAGGCTTTTAAGGGCCGGTTTGAACTGTTTAATGTGTCCGTTCTCCGGGGAATATAGCCAGCATTGATCAGATGCACTCCACTCGCACTTTCTGAGGCAATGCCATCAAATGTCAATTCATTTGTTCTTTGCATTTGCTCAAATTGGTCTCTTTACAAAAGGCTTAGTGAGTCATTGTTGTTTACTTAGACGAAGGGGAAAACAGAAATGATATGCACGAGGGATGAAAGGGACAATTTGAAAATAGGAAAGGGCACTGTGTGTGAGTGTGAGGTAGGATTACTGCCTTTATAAACAAAATGTGTGTATATCTGTGCACGGTATGCGCACGTGTTTATGCACAGTATCTGTGTGTGTAGTGTAGTGTGTGCATCTCTGTGTTTGTACACAGTGTGTGTGTGTGTGTGTGTGTGTGTGTGTGTGTGTGTGTGTGTGTGTGTGTGTGTGTGTGTGTGTGTGTGTGTGTGTGTGTGTGTGTGTGTGTGTGTGTGTGTGTGTGTGTGTGTGTGTGTGTGTGTGTGTGAGAGAGAGAGAGAGTAGTCCTCTTACCATTTCCCCCACTATGGCAGATAGCAAGTGACAAGGACACCGTCAGCGTCAGGAGTAGAGCTGGGTAGAGCCTGGTCTGCTAGACAGACAGCATGGCTCAACGTTCCCGGGTCAGAAGAACATCACAGATAGACAGACCGACCCCCATCTCTGTGGAATAATACAAGAAGGAGCCTAGCCAAAGGGCACATGTTTCACATTAAACATGCAAATACTAACACTGCAAACTTTGAACATTTCTGGCGCTTTTCTCGAAAAACAAGTTGTTTCTTTTATCCTTCAAATTTGCCAAGCTCCAGCCTGGAGGGCTTTTTTTCTTCTTAAAGAGCATTAAAAAAATTGATAAAAAAGAAGTTGTTCTTTGAGAGAACGCCAAGGGATGCGTTCATGGTAGGCTATAACTGTGTTTAGCAGTGCGTTAAAGAGAGGGGGATTATTTCCCATCTCATTCCACCCTGCTCGTAGTCCCCTCTGTCTCGTGGAGTCGCTAATTGCGCCCCCTTGCCTGCCTGGGAGGGCATCCGTCAGGGTTGACCCACCACTGGGATTAAAAGGCGAGATGTGGATGAATGTATAAACGAGGGGTACGGGGGCACCGAGGCTGGGAGGGAAAACACAGTATCCAAACCATCTGGCCTCTGCAAGATTTAACATCCACAACATATTAAAGAACACCAAGCCATGTCAGGGAGAATTAACAGCCTTGTGCAACTCCTCAACTCCTTTCTCTGAGTGTATGTTTGTTATATTATGCATCTGTTTGTCTTTGCTGGTAGACATGTTACAGTTATGGTACACAGGCACAAACACATGCATAAAATGCTAATCAAGCACTTATATTGGGGCATCCAACAAAACAATGTCATCCAACAAACTATGCTACCCATACAATCCTCAGAAAGAGAATGCGTTCTCGCGTCGCATGAGCCTTGTAGGGTCTTCCCCATTAATATCCTACACTGTACTGTAGGATGGTACTTTCCCAGAAATCCAACCCTTCAACTGCCCGACCTGGAGTTGTAATCCCACCGAGTATCACTTCTACTCATGGTGAATACACAGAGGGTAGCATAGGGGTGCCTACCCCTCTCCCCACTGTGCTGTGAAACAGCTACCCGTTCTCCTGCTGTAGCCCCGTGGAGACCCCCTGCCTCCTCTCTTCCTGAGACATAACATGTCACCCAAATAGAACAGGCAGACATTGCCGCGTGTCAGACCCCACCGAGACACACATACGCAGGTGCCCCCCCCCCCCAACAGAGCGTGAGATTCCCCTGTGGAAAAAGAGGATCAGATGGGTGGTTGGAGATATAGCTACACCAGCTACGCTCAACAGTGTTTCTGTACTGCCTCCGGTAGTCACGACGACAACGTAGAAACACGGGCCTGCGGAAACAACACAGACACTATCACAGCTCCAGCCACTGTACCAGTACTGGGAACACACTGCTACCATCAATCCATCAGAGACGTGCTCCATCTAGTGTACTCAGAAGAGAGAGGAACCGATAGTAGCATGTCTGTTTTCATGTTCTGGAAATGGAGACAGAGCCATGGACAGAAATAGAGATAGAGAGAGGGGATGATAAAGGGATAGATGAGTGAGACAACATGTGTAGTAGATATGTTGTAGTGTAGCAGGCTGGCTGTGCTCAGTGCATTGTGGATTGTGTGTTCTGTGGGCTGGAAAAGCTTCTCTCTGCTCTGCGGCCTCTCTTCAGTCAGCCATCAAGTCAAACAGCCAGCCAGCCATCCAGTTCCCCCCTCCCCCGTTGCTCTGTGCTGATGGTAAGTAGATATGCCAGTTTGTTTGTTTGAAAAATACTGCTTGATATGCAGTTTGCCAGGGGCTATGGTGTAATTAATGTAAACTAGGATTCCCCAGGAGAGGAGTTATGAGTTATTAACGATTGCATTTTGTCATTAACTCCTTCACCGCTGGCTGTCCCCCCACTTAAAGATGTGTGATGTGATTGCCATCTGATCGATGTGAAACCCAATCAATATAGACAGTATATTTAAGCAATAAGGCATGAGGGGGTGTCGTATATTGCCAATATACCACAGTTAAGGGCTGTTCTTATGCACGACACAACACAGAGTGCCTGGACACAGCCCTTAGCCGTGGTATATTGGCCATATACCCCAAACCCTCGAGGTGCCTTACTGATATTATAAACTGCTTATCAACGTAATTAGAGCAGTAAAAATAAATGATTTGTCATACCCGCGGTATACGGTCTGATATACCATGGCTGTCAGCCAATCAGCATTCAGGGCTCGAAACACCCAGTTTATAAAAGCATATAGTACATCTTCTAGGTGTATACAAGAACCCGTAAAGGCAACTGAGTTTCAGGCCCACCATTTCCCTCTTGCCTCCCTGCGCACACTCCCTCATAATGATACTGGCCTTTCATGGACTCATCAGTAATTGCTCACCACAATATTCTGAGGGCTATTGTCCGAGTCCCCAGGAAAACATTTGCTGCAGAAATGAATAGCATGCACTGATGGCTGTGTACTGAGCTGGAATGTATATCTATGCGGTTCAGAGAGAGAGAGAGACCCAGGAGGGCAGTATGTGTGGCTACAGAGTGGGACAGGTTCTGACAGCTGTCCAGGTGCATACAGTACACTGCCATCATGTCAGGGCCCTCTGTGGATACAGAGAGTGGGGTGTTGTGAAAAACATGTGCACATGGCAGCTTGTCGTGATCACACAGCGCTCACATCACTGATCTGTATGTGTGTTATTGTGTACTGTACACAGTACTGTATATGTTTGTGTGCAAGTGTGGTGTGTGTGGCTGTGTGTGTGTGCCTGTGTGTGGGCTCCCAAGTGGTGCAGCGGTCTAAGGCACTGCATCTCAATGCTAGAGGTTTCACTACAGACCCTGGTTCGATCCCGGACTCTATCACAAACGGCCGTGATCAGGAGTTAGATAGGGCGGCACACAATTGGCCCAGCGCTGTCCAGGTTAGGGGAAGGTTTGGCCGGGGTAAGCCTTCATTGTAAAATAAGAATTTGTTCTTAACTGACTTGCCTAGTTAAGTAACGGTTACATTAAATAAAAGTATGTGCCTGTGTTATGAGGCAGACAAGCAATCACAATGTCAGCTAGTTTGGTGTTAATGCCACTAAATAAAAGCATGGGTCTACAAAGGCTTTTTTCTAACGTTTTTTTAGATTGCTTGATGAACACTGCCTAGTGTTTCTGAGACAGTTGGTCTCTGTTGGACTCAGTCCACCAGAGATTGACTTCACACACTCCATACACCAGCTCAGCATCATAGCAAATCCCACATCCTTCACACAATCCCTCCTCTCAAATCCAACTGATCCAAGAAAATAATCTTAATCTCTTAGCCGTATACATATCAGTGTCCTTATCCCCTCTTTTGGACATGCGACCATGATGAAAACCAGTGATTGTCTATGTCAGGTGGCTGCTTGTGTATGTGCACAGCATGCATTTCCTTGTGGTATTAGTGCTGTTAGACCTGGGGTGACTGTAAGAGGATGGCAGTGATTCAGGATCCAGCTTTATGGAAAAAGAATCCGCATTAAACTCCAAATGAGAACAGGAAGAAGATTATGCCGTGCCACATACAGGGCATACAGAAAGTATTCAGGCACCTTGAATTCTTCCCCAAAAATGTATTCAATTGTTTTTTTCCCTCATCAATTCACACACAATAATCCATAATGACAAAGCAAAAACAGTAAAAAAAATATATATATATATATTAGCAAATCAGTCAAACGTTTGGACACACCTTCTCATTCCAGGGTTTTTCTTTATTTGTGCTATTTTTTACATTGTAGAATAATAGGGAAGACATCAAAACTATGAAATAACACATATGGAATCATGTAGTAACCAAAAAAGTGTATATTTATATTTGAGATTTGAGATTCTTCAAAGTAGCCACCTTGATGACAGCTTCATGAGGAATGCTTTATCAACAGTCTTGAAGTAGTTCCCACATACGCTGAGCTCTTGTTAGCTGTTTTTCCTTCACTCTGAGAAGAACCATCGGGTTCTTGGTCACCTCCCTGACCAAGGACCCCGAATGCTCAGTTTGGCCGGGCGGCCAGCTCTAGGAAAGGTTTCGGTGGTTCCAAACTTCTTTGGAGGTCACTGTGTTCTTGGGGACCTTCAATGCTGGAGACATTTTTTGGTACCCTTCCCCAGATCTGTGCCTCGATACAATCCTGTCTGGGGACTCTACGGACAAATCCTTTGACCTCATGGCTTGGTTTTCCCTTTGACATGCACTGTCAACTGTGGAACCTTATATAGACAGGTGTGTGCCTTTCCAAATCATGTCCAATCAATTGAATATACCACAGGTGGACTCCAATCAAGTTGTAGAAACGTCTCAAGGATGATCAATGGAAACAGGATGCACCTGAGCTAAATTCCGAGTCTCATAGCAAAGGGTCTGAATACTTATGTAAATAAGTTAATTATGTTTTTTATTTTTTAATAAATGTGCAAAAATGTCTTAACCTGTTTTTATTTTGTCCTTATTGGGGTATTGTTTGTAGATTGGTGAGGAAAAAATTGTTTCATCAATTTTAGAATAAGGCTGTAACGTAACAAAATGTGGAAAAAGTCAAAGGGTCTGAATACTTTCTGAATGTACTGTATGTGTGGTCCAGCAGTAATGTCAACAGTCTAAGCATATCCCCCTTCCTCTCTGCCTCTGCCTCTCTCTCTCTCATTTTCACATGCACACCCACATGCCACCTCTCTCTTACACACGCCTGCAAACACACATACAAATAAACACACACACACACCGCTGGGCTCAGCTAAGCTGTAATGGGATGTGTGAGGTGCTGGGAGGGAGCTGCATGGCTGGGGCTGTGTGTGCCGGGGAGAGTGGCGGACCTAGTGCAGTGGAAATGAGGTTGGCCTTCCACGGTGCTGTGCCACTCCGCACTTCCCCTCAGCATCCTCTCCCTGGGCCGTCCACTGGGCTTCACACACCCGCAATCTCCCATTCACCTGCTCATCAACCGTGGCCCTGCCTGCCTGCCGCAAAGGCTGAATAATTCAAGGCTGTGTTTGTGTGGGGGCAGGAGGGGAGGGGGCCGGTCAGCGAGAAGCCAATCGGTGCTGGCAGGATGAGAGGCCTTGTTGACCAGGGAGGGAGCCTCGTTAGAATTTAGCCCCTGGGTAACAGCAGTGTGTGTGTGTGTGTGTGTGTGTGTGTGTGTGTGCGTGCGTGCGTGTGTGCGTGCGTGCGTGTGTGTGTGTGTGTACGTGTGTGTGTGTGTGCGTGCGTGTGTGTGTGTGTGTGTGTGTGTGTGTGTGTGCGTGTGTGTGTGTGTGTGTGTGTGTGTGTGTGTGTGTGTGTGTGTGTGTGTGTGTACGTGTGTGCGTGTGCGTGTGTACGTGTGTGTACGTGTGTGTGTGTGTGCGTGCGTGTGTGCGTGCGTGCGTGTGTGTGTGTGTGTGTGTGTGTGTGTGTGTGTGTGTGTGTGTGTGTGTGTGTGTGTGTGTGTGCATGGTGGGAAGGGATTGGGGGAAAGGAGACTGAGAAGGGGAATAGAAAAGAAAACGGGACTAAGGTATTTTTCTCCAGGAGAATGTGTTTCTGCTTGTAATGTAAAAAAACACACATATTTCTGGACTGTGACACTCTGTACATGTTTGAATCCAAAATGGCTGTTAGACGGTGAAATACTACAGTGCATTTGGAAAGTATTCAGACCCATTCTATTTTATAACTTTTTGTTACATTGCAGCCTTATTCTAAAAATGATTACAAAAAATGTTTCCATCATCAATCGACACACAATACCCCATAACGACAAAGCACAAACAAATATTACATTTACATAAGTATTCAGACCCCTTACTTCAGACCCCTTTGTTGAAGCACCTTTGACAGAGATTACAGCCTCGAGTCTTCTTGGGTATAACGCTACAAGCTTGGCACATCTGTATGTGGGGAGTTTCTCTTATTCTTCTCTGCAGATCCTCTCAAACTCTGTCAGGTTGCATGGGGAGTGTTGCTGCACAGCTATTTTCAGGTCTCTCTAGAGATGTTCGATCGGGTTCAATTCTGGGCTCTGTTTGGGCCACTCAGGGACATTCAGATACTTGTCCCGAAGCCGCTCCTGCATTGTCTTGGCTGTGTGCTTAGGGTTATTGTCTTGTTGAAAGGTGAAACTTCGCCCCAGTCTGAGGTCCTGAGCGCTCTGAAACAGGTTTTCATCAAGGATCTCGCTGTACTTTGCTCCGTTCATCTTTGCCTCGATCCTGACTAGTCCCTGACGCTGAAAAACATCCCCACAGCATGATGCTGCCACCACCATACTTCACCGTAGGGATGGTTTTGTCTAGGTGATGAGCAGTGCCTGGTTTCCTCCAGATGTGACGCTTGGCATTCAAATCAAAATCAAATCAAATGTATTTATATATCCCTTCGTACATCAGCTGATATGAAAGTGCTGTACAGAAACCCAGCCTAAAACCCCAAAGAGCAAGCAATGCAGGTGTAGAAGCACGGTGGTTTGGAAAAACTCCCTAGAAAAGCCAAAACCTAGGAAGAAACCTACAGAGGAACCATGCTATGATGGGTGGCCAGTCCTCTTCTGGCTGTGCCGGGTGGAGATGATAACAGAACATGGCCAAGATGTTCAAATGTTCATAAATTACCAGCATGGTCAAATAATAATAATCACAGTAGTTGTCGAGGGTGCAGCAAGTCAGCACCTCAGGAGTAAATGTCAGTTGGCTTTTCATAGCCGATCATTAAGAGTATCTCTACCACTCCTGCTGTCTCTAGAGAGTTGAAAACAGCAGGTCTGGTACAGGTAGCACGTCCGGTGAACAGGTCAGGATTCCATAGCATCAGGCAGAACAGTTGAAACTGGAGCAGCAGCACGGCCAGGTGGACTGGGGACAGCAAGGAGTCATCATGCCAGGTTGTCCTGAAGCATGGTCCTAGGGCTCAGGTCTTCCGAGAGAAAGAGAGAATTAGAGAGAGCATACTTAAATTCACACAGGACACCAGGCCAAAGAGTTCAATCTTTGTTTCATCAGACCAGAGAATCTTGTTTCTCATGGCTTGAAACTCCTTTAGGTGCATTTTGGCAAACTACAAACTGGCTGTCATGTGTTTTTTACTGAGGATTGGCTTCCGTTTGGCCACTTTAACGTAAATGCCTGATTGGTGGAGTGCTGCAGAGATGGTTGTCCTTCTGGAAGGTTCTCCCATCTCCACAGAGGAACTCTGGAGGTCTGTCAGGGTGACCATCGGGTTCTTGGTCACCTCCCTAACCAAGGCCCTTCTCCCCCGGTTGCTCAGTTTGGCTGGGCGGACAGATCTAGGCTGAGATTTGATGGTTACCAACTTCTTCCATTTAAGAATGATGGAGGCCACTGTGTTCTTGGGAGACCTTCAATGCTGCAGAATTGTTTTGGTACCCTTACCCAGATCTGTGCCTCGGCACAATCCTGTCTGGAAGCTCTACGGGCAATTCCTTCGACCTCGTGGCTTGGTTTTTGCTCGGACATGCGCAGTCAACTGTGGGACCTTATATAGACAGGTGTGCCTTTCCAAATCATGTCCAATCAGTTGAATTTAACACAGGTGAACTCCAATCAGGTTGTAGAAACATCTCAAGGATGAGCAATGGTAACAGGATGCCCCTGAGCTCAATTTCGATTCTCATAGCAAAGGTTCTGAATACTTACGTAAATAAGTTATTTCTGTTTTTATTTTTTATAAATATTCAATCATTTCTAATAAACCTGTTTTCACTTTGTTATTATGGGGTATTGTGTGTAGATTGTTGATTGAACAAAAATATTGATTCAATTTTAGAATAAGGCTGTAACATAACAAACTGTGGAAAAGGTGAATGTGTCTGAATACCTTCCGAATGCACTGTGCATAGCTGTCTCTCTAGCGTTAAATTAATATGCACTTATTAGCCACAGATGTCCGTCTGCAATCCATTAATTGAAACATTTTCCCAGGGTCTCACTTCTAGCCTTCAACAGACATGAATTATGCATGTTAAAACGCTACTGGTGCGGTTCAGGATTGATAACGTCTAAGACAGAGGAGTCCAGGATGTTTGAGTCTTAGGCTGCTATTTAGTTGACTTGTGAGCAGCCAATGAGCTCTCAGGTGGAGCCGCATTTAGTCTGACAGCCCGGGGATTCCGGAGTGCAGGGCTATTATTATTATTTTTTAAATAAGCTCTGTTGATTCATTGAGATGACAATGAAGTGGGTTTGTGGATTGTGGAGCTCTAATGGGTTTATATCATGTGTTATTACCCTGGCCAACTTTCAGTGATTAGTTGAAAGCCCTGACGGCATCATAAAAGAAGTCAAAGAAGAGGGAGATATAGGCACCGTAAGTTTACGCTTATGAAGCTTTATTGTGATGCACTCTTATTATAGGATCCACCGTGCCACAGAAATATTACTGCAGTGCCAGCGGCAGGATGTTAGGACTAAGAGGTAGAGAGGGTGAGAGGGAGAGAGGGTGAGAGTGTGTGCATGTTTGTCTGTTTGTGTGTGTCTGTTTGTGTGTGTGTGTGTGTGTGTGTGTGTGTGTGTGTGTGTGTGTGTGTGTGTGTGTGTGTGTGTGTGTGTGTGTGTGTGTGTGTGTGTGTGTGTGTGTGTGTGTGTGTGTGTGTGTGTGTGTGAGGAGGGGGGTGGGGCTGCTGTAATGGCACTAGGGTGTAATGTACGCAGTAAAGAGCTGCTGTACCAGAGTGCTCCTCAGGGAACTAAATCCCCACACCCCTGGAGCAGCAGCCAGGAATAGACTAAAACACATAGGGCTGGCTAACTGTTTGGCTTTGTGTTGTTTTCCCCCTCCCGCTCTCTCACTTTCCTTTCTCCTTTCTTCTTTTCTTTTTTTGTGGTAGATTAGCCACATATTTAGACAACCCGCCTCCTCCCAGGGGGCTTTGCTGCTGCTCAGTGTATTTAGCAGAAAGCTGGCTTTGCACTCAATCTGGTCTCAGAGCATTTCTTATAATTCGGTATGTAAATCCGTGACACTCCGTTTAGTGTGATATGTTAGGTTTCGTATGGTATGTATTCATTTGTGGATGTCCATCACACATTTCATAGGAATGTTACGAATTCTAGCTAGGTGGCTAATGCTAACTAGCTCGCTAACGTTAGCTAGGCTAGGTGTTAGGGATTAAGGTTAGGGTTAAGTTTAGGAGTTAGGTTAAAGGGTTAAGGTTAGGGTTTGGTGAAGTGTTAGCTTAAAGGGTTAAGGTGAGGGTTAGAGGAAGTGTTAGCTAACATGCTAAGTAATTCCAAAGTACCTAAAAAGTAGTAAGTAGTTGCAAAGTTGCTAATTAGCTAAAGTTGTCAATGATGAGATTTGAACTTGCAACTTTTGGGTTGCTAGATGTTTTCATTATACACCCACCCATTCACCAATCTGTGTTTGCAATAAGTAACCATCTGTCTTATGTAACCATACCAAACGTAACATATAAAAGGTGAGCCCATTGATGAAAGGTGAGCCCATTGATGAAAGGTGAGCCCATTGATAAAATGTGAGCCCATTGACAAAAGGTGAGCCCATTGAAATAGTGTAGGAGTACAAATACCTTGGGCTAGCCATTGACAACAATCTGTCCTGGGATCAGTGTACTGACTATTTTTAAGAAAGGCCAACATACGGAAACTGCACTTTTTGAATTTTGATCTAACCATCATGGTTATCTTTTATAAATCATTAACTGAGAGCATTCTGTCCTACTGCTTGAACTGCTGGTTTGGGAATATCAAGATTGCACAGAAAAATAGGTTGGGCAACATAGTCAGGACTTGTGGAAAAATCATGGTGCAGCAACAGCAAGAACTCTCCACCTGGGCAGAGCCCTGCGGTTGACTCTTCCCATCCACTCCACCCTGAATTCCAGCTCCTTCCCTCTGGCCACAGGTACAGACTACCTAAAATAAAATAGGGCCAAGTATTCTTTTATTCCGAATGCATTTCTGCATTTTAACAAAATGTTGGACTAATTGCACTTAGCACTTGCACTATCAAACTGCACTTATCCTGCCAATTTGCTTGTAAATATCCTTGCTATTTATTTTTACGTGATGTGCTCTATGACTGCTGTAAGATGAATTGCTTCTCTGAGGACATGAACATTTTCTGAATCTGAAAATATCATACTAAATGGAGTGTTTCGGATAATACGAAATGCTCTGAGACCAGGTTGTTGCACTCTGAACTCACAGCCCTTTAACTACTTTGCAGATATCAAACAATCAAACAATCATAATATCAGTAAAAAATATCAAATTCACAGTTTACACTACAAAAACAACTTTATTAGCGGTTTTAAAAATTGGTTCTATTTGACTCAATGTTCCATGACGTTCACTAAGACATTGTTGGCAGAATAGATGGATGCAGTTCAATGTATGATTAATATAATTCACCAATGCATTTCTTGGTAGTTGTTTGCTGTCTCCGTTCGGGATGCACTGTTTCAGTTTCAGTGACTTAATATTTTGTACAAAAAACGGACAAATGTAACTAAGGCTGGGAATGTCAATACATTCAAACTAGCAAGGCCAACGATCACATGTCAGTCATAATGTGGCTAATATGCTAGCGTAACTATTTATGTAGAAAGTTAAAATCACAGAGCCTAACGTTAGCCAGATATCTAGCTAGCTGCTACTGTAGGAGGATGTTATGTCATTGGAGGAGTGGGTGAATGACTGACTTTTTCCCCTCATATCATTTTTCGGTGTCTACACAGCTAGAGATGCACTTGTCATTTGGTTAGCTAGCAAGAAATGTCAATCGCTTTGCAAGCTAGCTATGCTGAACCATTGTTATCCAGTTAACATATCTCTTGCGTTCGAAAATGCACTCTGGCTAGCTATCTACTCCGATTTCAGAGCACTCTTGTCTGAGTGTGCCAGACTGCAGAATAACTGATGAATTTACAAACGCACAACACTCGCTGAATATGACCAGTGTCATTAAACGTAGGCAAAAAAAGTAATAGTTCATCAAGAACATTCTAGATAACATGTAAACAGCCTAACCAGCTCTGCTACGGCGAGTAAAATGGTCACTGAGGTGTTCTCTCATTTGTGGCTGGAAGTAGCTAGCTAGCAAGCTAGCCAACAGCCATTTAGCTTGGGTGCTTGGTTGGGACAACGCATGCATTGGCAGGCAAACTGCAGAAGGACGAGCAGGCTATTCTCCATCGTTTATCAGTGCAATTTTGATGGCCAGCTAGCCAAAAAAGTTTGTTATATTTGTTATATTTTAGCTCATGCCGCTCTGGCTAGCATTAGTTGTTGATCTTGTTGTTGTTGATGTGCATATAGGGAAAGACAGCCTACCTTTTTATGGTTGTTTGATCAATAGGACAGTAAAGTTCCCAAATGTAAGAGGACTCCCATGGTATTTAGCTACAGAAATCCATTCAAGTGTATGTGTTCTAATGATCTAACGTCGCGCTGTTGCAACTGCCTCTAAACACACAGTCCAGTTCAAAGTGAATGATGGCAGGCCCTTGTGGCAAATGGCTTGTTTGAGTACTGTAGACTCTGGTCCTGGACGAGACAGATGTTTTTATTTGGTTTTATTTACTGCAGTGTCTGTTAATTGTCCAAACGCACTGCCACTTTCCCGCTCTATATTGCTATAGAAACGTCTTAGTATATGTAATTCCCAAACATTCTAAGAATTTATGAAAAACTTGAAAATGACCATATCTAAGCGCTCGCTTGACAGAAAATGTCAAACGAAGTGTCATATTCTTCCTCGGGGTGTAAAGGAACAGATTTGAATAAGATTTCATGTTGCTAAAATGCTGTCAGTTCCACTTTAAGAGAAGGTAAAGCCCTGAAACAAAAACACAGGTTTCTGTAAGAACATTTTTTGGCTTGTTTTATGTTCCGCATGCAGAATGGGACAGGGCTAGAACAGCCAGAGACATCGTTTGGGAAGTTTGTATTCCAGAATCCAGCAAACTCTGCAGCGGTGGTTAACTAAGGTTTTAGGATGATGTGGTCACATCTTGTTGCAGAGTTACTGTAGTTGTTATGGTGGTGTATGACCTGGGGGAGACTCAGTTGGGGACATCTCTTAACACCAACACCAGGAGCTTTGGAACAGGCTGAAGCAGAGAGACAGAGAGACGAAGGCAGCCTCCATTAACTGCCCTATTGGATTATTCCCCACTGTAACACACTGTAACACAGTGTCCACTCTGAGGATAGAACAATGGCACTGTCAACCGCAACCACCACCCTCTCCCTCGTGTGACTTCAACTAGTGGCTCATACTGAGAAAATAGCCTGGGAAACAGAATAATCTAACAAGCCTGCCCATTAAGCCACTTCGTCATGTAATATAATATAATATATCCCATTTAGCAGACGCTTTTGTCCAAAGCGACTTACAAGTCGGCTGGGGCCACTACTTTTACATATGGGTGGTCCCAGCGGGAATCGAACCCACGACGCTTGGCTGCCATGCTCTACCGACTGAGCCACACAGGAATGTGAAGTGTGCTATTTCTTATCTGAGGTACAGGTTGAAAGAAAGAGATTAATTATTAATGTTTCTTATTTTTAGCCTCTTTAACCTATTTCTGGTTGTGGCTGGAGACCGGCCTTGTGTCTGTGGGATTGAGTCATGTGACGTTGTGATCTGGGTTAGCTAGCTAGTGGCGTGACGCTGGCCTGATGGTGATGTCTGCCAGGCTGCTGGCCATGCCCACTCTGACCTGGCTCGGTTCACTTCTGCTTGGCTCGTCCTGGCTCTGTGGAGTATCATCTGTCTGTCTGTTTCCCTGGTGGGCCAAACCAGATGAGTCCGGTTCCGTTTCAGGCCAGGAGGAGGAGCGGGCCAGAGTGGAGAACAAGGCCCAGATAACGTGACTGCCAATCCATCTTGGTGTCCCTGAACACGCCTGTGCAGGTGTGTGCCTGCAGACAGACAGACACACACACACACACACACACACACACACACACACACACACACACACACACACACACACACACACACACACACACACACACACACACACACACACACACACATACACACACAAACACAAAGGGGAAGAGACTGCGTGTGTATGACAAAGTGTGGTCCTGAATAGAGGTGTGTGTGGAGGAAAACAGATTACCCCCCCCCACCCCAAAACACGATATTGAAATAGACAAGGTGAGACTTTAGGAGGCACTTGAAGCAACTGGAAAACATGAAGGGCACACTTAAGAAACATCTTCCTGTACTGCTAATTGGAGTTGTCACCACACTGCCAATGCTTGATGCATCTGGGAACAAGAGTCAGCGGTGTGGGAGGGGGCCAATGTGAGAGAGTGGGTAAGATATTGATAGAGAGACAGAGAGACAGAGAGACAGAGACTGAGAGTGAGCTCTGTTCACAAACACAAATAGACCCCCAGAGAGCCCCAGGAGAGCAACAAAATTAGACTCAACCAAATCATGAGAAAACAAAAAGATAATTACAAGACACATTGGAAAGAATTAACAAAACAACTGAGCAAACTAGAATGCTATTTGACCCTTAACAGAGAGTACACAGTGGCAGAATACTCACAGACCACTGTGACTGACCCAAACTTAAGGAAAGCTTTGACTATGTACAGATTCAGTGAGCATAGCCTTGCTATTAAGAAAGGCCGCCATAGGCAGACCTGGCTCTCAAGAGAAGACAGGCTACAGTATGTGCACAACAATGCTCACAAAATAAGGTGGAAACTGAGCTGCACTTTCTAACCTCCTGTATGACCATATTTGAGATACATATTTTCCTCAGATTACACAGATACACAAAGAATTTGAAAACAAACCCATATATTGATAAACTCCCATATCTACTGGGTGAAATACCACAGTGTGCCATCACAGCACCAATATTTGTGACCTTTTGCCGCAAGAAAATGGCTACCAATGATGAACATCACCATTGTAAATACAACCTATATTTATGCTTATTTATTTTTCATTTTGTACTTTAACTATTTGCACATAATATTATTTGTTTTATCTTTATTGTAATGTTCACTGTACATTTGTAATGTTAATTTCTCTTTTGTTTATTATTTAGTTCACTTGCTTTGGAAATGTTAACATATGTTTCCCATGCCAATAAAGCCCTTGAATTGAATTGAATTTTGAGAGAGAGTGAGAGCGAGAGAGAGAGGACACAGGGTCATGTTGACAGCTTGAAGCCTTACCTTCAGCGGGATGTGTGAACTGTTATCCATGTTAAAACAGCCCTCCCCCCAAGCCGTGCTGTGGAGGGGGAGCCCACTCCCCTCAGTCCCCTGGATCCAGCAGGCTCATTTGTAAGGCAGATCTGGCCCCGGACAGAGCACAGAAGGTAGAGGGGGGCTGGACTGAGCCATTTGTCAGCTGAAATCAGGGCTGATGCAATACATCGCCTGCCGGGGGGCGAGGAGAGGAGGCTGATTGACTGGAGGCAAGCGGGGACTGATTACTCATGACACCCCCCTAACCCCCTGCTGTCCCGACACCCCTCCCCCACCCACGGCCTGATTAGGCCTGTGGCACTCCGGCGGAACCAAGCGGAGGGGGACAGTGTGAGGACAGTGTGTGTGTGAGGTTGGGGGATAGTGACCTGGAATATGAGTGTGTAGAGGGGCTGGCCATGCCCACTCATGTGGAAGTGTGTATAAGCATTGCAGAACAGAACAGAGCAGAGGTGAGCTGGCAGTGCAGTTTGGGCCCCTACTGGCCGGAGAGCCATCATGGTCAGTATGGATGCTCCAGAGCCCCCAGCTTTCTGCTCAGCCAGCACAGACAGAGCAGATAGAGCACAGTCAACACATCCAGCACTTCAGAAGGTGACAAGGTGACGTGCCTGGCTTCTAGACTTATAATGTGAGTATTCTTCTAGAAGCCTGATGGAAATAACCAATCAAAAATAAAAGTCACAAATCAAGCCCACGTAGTTCTCCTAGCAGGCTATAGTCTTCAGTCTGTAAACTATTGAGAGTGTGAGTTACCTGCAATGAGAGGTGTGCTTTAATAATTCATAGTAAAACAGTATACTGGATGTCTTCCAGCTGACTTTTAGGTGTAACACAATTTTTCCCTTCTCAACGATAGCAAGGCTACCACATATACCCGAGAGGGGCTGCTGGGGACACCCACGTTATTTGGTTGTGTTGCTGTTGTTGGCAAAGGTTGTTGACGACATGGATGGAGGGAGGGCCATGTGTGGTTCTCAGACAGCATGGTCCCCCACTCCAGCACATCCCCAAAGCTCCCTCTATACAGCTGGGATGCATACGCCTGCAGGGTGCCGGGGGAAGCAATTTGACATCGCATGGCTCCGCAGGGTTAGCCGATCTGCATCTCGAAAAGCGTCTCCCTGTGAGTTCTCACTCATTACGTCTGAGCAGGAAGTGTCTTTCTGAAGGCAGGATGGAGAAAGAGAGAGAGCAGTGCCGTGTGAAGCAGTGAGTTGTGGAGATGATGATGATGTGGAGATGGGAGGGGTTGATGTGTGGGAGTGAGAGACGAGAGGTGGGTTGGTCTGGGGCCCACTGCCGACCACCGTTAGGCTGGCGGTTCTAACCAGCATAGAGCGGCTAGCTACAACCTAGGCCGTCGCCACGGCAGCCACTCCATTATGGAGCAGCATGATGAACACCAAAGGCCTCCCAGGGACAATCATTAAGTTGTCAGCGTGGCGCTGTAAAGAGCACTTCGGGCTGAGTTGAAATATTGCTGTGTTCTTTGAAAAAAAAATGGAAGTAATCACGCGCCTTTGATGCCTCCAGATACCCCCAGATGCTTTGGTGATCCATGTTTTTCATATACAGTAATATGGGTCTATTGTCCATGGAGCTTTGTCAATACATTAATACATGGTAGCGATGGGGGCCATAAAACCTTCTGCAGCAGTATCTCTGGAAACAACACTGGAACAATACTTATTTCTTCTCTTTTTTCTTTGTACTGTGTGTCTGTGTATGTAGGCTACACTCCTTAATGGTGTCTGTGTATGTAGGCTACACTCCTTAATGGTGTCTGTGTATGTAGGCTACACTCCTTAATGGTGTCTGTGTATGTAGGCTACACTCCTTAATGGTGTCTGTGTATGGAGGCTACACTCCTTAATGGTGTCTGTGTATGTAGGCTACACTCCGTAATGGTGTCTGTGTATGTAGGCTACACTCCTTAATGGTGTCTGTGTATGTAGGCTACACTCCTTAATGGTGTCTGTGTATGTAGGCTACACTCCTTAATGGTGTCTGTGTATGTAGGCTACACTCCTTAATGGTGTCTGTGTATGTAGGCTACACTCCTTAATGGTGTCTGTGTATGTAGGCTACACTCCTTAATGGTGTCTGTGTATGGAGGCTACACTCCTTAATGGTGTCTGTGTATGTAGGCTACACTCCTTAATGGTGTCTGTGTTAATGTAGGCTACACTCCTTAATGGTGTCTGTGTATGTAGGCTACACTCCTTAATGGTGTCTGTGTATCCTTAATGGTGTCTGTACAGGCTACACTCCTTAATGGTGTCTGTGTATGTAGGCTACACTCCTTAATGGTGTCTGTGTATGTAGGCTACACTCCTTAATGGTGTCTGTGTATGTAGGCTACACTCCTTAATGGTGTCTGTGTATGTAGGCTACACTCCTTAATGGTGTCTGTGTATGTAGGCTACACTCCTTAATGGTGTCTGTGTATGTAGGCTACACTCCTTAATGGTGTCTGTGTATGTAGGCTACACTCCTTAATGGCTACACTCCTTAATGGTGTCTGTCTGTGTATGTAGGCTACACTCCTTAATGGTGTCTGTGTATGTAGGCTACACTCCTTAATGGTGTCTGTGTATGTAGGCTACACTCCTTAATGGTGTCTGTGTATGTAGGCTACACTCCTTAATGGTGTCTGTGTATGTAGGCTACACTCCTTAATGGTGTCTGTGTATGTAGGCTACACTCCTTAATGGTGTCTGTGTATGTAGGCTACACTCCTTAATGGTGTCTGTGTATGTAGGCTACACTCCTTAATGGTGTCTGTGTATGTAGGCTACACTCCTTAATGGTCTGTGTATGTAGGCTACACTCCTTAATGGTGTCTGTGTACGTAGGCTACACTCCTTAATGGTGTCTGTGTATGTAGGCTACACTCCTTAATGGTGTCTGTGTATGTAGGCTACACTCCTTAATGGTGTCTGTGTATGTAGGCTACACTCCTTAATGGTGTCTGTGTATGTAGGCTACACTCCTTAATGGTGTCTGTGTATGTAGGCTACACTCCTTAATGGTGTCTGTGTACGTAGGCTACACTCCTTAATGGTGTCTGTGTATGTAGGCTACACTCCTTAATGGTGTCTGTGTACGTAGGCTACACTCCTTAATGGTGTCTGTGTATGTAGGCTACACTCCTTAATGGTATCTGTGTATGTAGGCTACACTCCTTAATGGTGTCTGTGTATATAGGCTACACTCCTTAATGGTGTCTGTGTATGTAGACTACACTCACTAATGGTGCCTGTGTTTGGTACATTCTCTACTAACCACTCTATGTCTGTACTACATGTATGGTCCCTATACTAAGCCTATGCACTGAATATGGTCCCTTCTATGCACTGTGTGAGCTAGTGTAGATCATGGCGCCAGAGGGGATGGCTTCCATTTTATGAGCTCCTAACCAACTGTGCTATTTTGTTTGTTTTCTCGAATTGTTTGTAGCTCATTTTGTACACAATGTTGCTCTTCTGACCGAAAAGAGCTTCTGGACATCAGAACAGCGATTACTCACCTCAAACTGGATGAAGATTGTTTCTTTAATGAGTCCGACGCGAAGGATATATTGCTTTGTCGAGGCAAGGCCCAAATCCCCGTCATCCACGTGAAAAAAGACAGAGAAAAAGGGGGAGGATGGCGGGGTGCCTTGGAAGAATTTGCTGACGAGTAGGTGAAGAACCACTACCCTCCGTATTATTCGCCAACGTGCAATCATTGGAAAACAAACTGGACAATCTACGATTAAGACTATCCTACCGACGGGACATTAAAAACTGTAATATCTTAAAGTTTCACCGAGACGTGGGTAAATGACGACATGGATAATAGAGAGCTGGCTGGCTTCTCTGTGCATTGGAAGGACAGAGCAGCTACGTCTGGTGAGACGAGGCACGGGGGTGTGTGTCTATTTGTCAAAAACTGCTGGTGCACGATGTCTAATATTAAAGAAGTCTTGCGGTATTGCTCGCCTAAGGTAGAATACCTCATCATAAGCTGTAGACCACACTATCTACCAAGAGAGTTCTCATCTATATTATTCGTAGCCATCTATTTACCACCACAAACCGATGTTGGCACTAAGACCGCACTCAACAAACAGAATAAGGCCATAAGTAAACAAGAAAATGCTCATCCAGAAGCACCGATACTAGTGGCCGGGGACTTTATTGCAGGCAAACTTGAATCCATTTTACCTAATTTCTACCAACATGTTACATGTGCAACCAGAGGAAAAATAGCTCTAGACCACCTCTACTCCACACACAGAGACCCATACAAAGCTCTCCCTCGCCCTACATTTGGCAAATCTGACCATAATTCTATCCTCCGGATTCCTGCTTACAATCTAAAACTAAAGCAGGAATTACCAATGACTCGCTCAATACATAAGTGGTCAGATGACACGGATGCTACGATACAGGACTGTTTTGCTAGCACAGACTGGAATATGTTCTGGTATTCATCCAATGGCATTGAGGAGTATACCACCTCAGTCACCGGATTCATAAATAAGTGCATTGACGACGTCGTCCCCACAGTGACTATACGTACATACCCCAACCAGATTACAGGCAGCATCCGCACCGAGCTGAGGGCTAAAGCAGCCGATTTCAAGGAGCGGGACATTAATCCGGACACTTATAAGAAAGCCCGCTATGCCCTCAGACGAACCGTCAAACAGGCAAAGCGTCAATACAGGACTAAGATTGAATCCTAATACACCGGCTCTGACGCTCAATAGATGTTGCAGGGCTTGAAAACTATTACGTACTACAAAGGGAAACCCAGTTGCAAGCTGCCCAGTGACTCAAGCCTACCGGATGAGCTAAATGCCTTTTATGCTCACTTCGAGGCAAGCAACACTGAAGCATGCACGACAGCACCAGCTGTTCTGGACAACTGTGTGATCACGCTCTCCATAGCCGATGTGAGCAAGACCTTTAAACAGGTCAGCATTCAAAAAGCAGTGGGTCAGATGGATTACCGGGACGTGTACTCAAAGCAAGCGCAGACCAACTGGCAAGTGTCTTCACTGACATTTTCAACCTCTCCCTGACCGAGTCTGTAATACCTACATGTTTCAAACAGACCACCATAGTCCCTGTGCCCAAGAAAGCGAAGGTAATTTGCCTAAAAGATTACCGCCCCGTAGCACTCACGTCGGTAACCATTAGGTTCATTAAAAGGTTGGTCATGCCTCACATCAACACATCATTTTTATTGATTTTATTTATTTCACCTTTATTTAACCAGGTAGCAAGTTGAGAACAAGTTCTCATTTACAATTGCGACCTGGCCAAGATAAAGCAAAGCAGTCCGACACATACAACGACACAGAGTTACACATGGAATAAAACAAACATACAGTCAATAATACAGTAGAAACAAGTCTATATGAGGTGAGACAAGGGAGGTAAAGGCAAAAAAAGGCCATGGTGGCGAAGTAAAATCAAATCCAAATCAAATCAAATGTATTTGTCACATACACATGGTTAGCAGATGTTAATGCGAGTGTAGCGAAATGCTTGTGCTTCTATTTCCGACAATGCAGTAATAATATAGCCAGTAAAACACTGGAATGGTAGATTTGCAGTGGAAGAATGTGCAAAGTAGAAATAAAAATAATGGGGTGCAAAGGAGCAAAATAAATAAATAAAATAAAATAAATACAGTAGGGAAAGAGGTAGTTGTTTGGGCAAAATTATAGGTGGGCTATGTACAGGTGCAGTAATCTGTGAGCTGCTCTGACAGCTGGTGCTTAAAGCTAGTGAGGGACATAAGTGTTTCCAGTTTCAGAGATTTTTGTAGTTCGTTCCAGTCATTGGCAGCAGAGAACTGGAAGGAGAGGCGGCCAAAGAAAGAATTGTTTTTGGGGGTGACCAGAGAGATATACCTGCTGGAGCACGTGCTACAGGTGGGTGATGCTATGGTGACCAGCGAGTTGAGATAAGGGGGGACTTTACCTAGCAGGGTCTTGTAGATGACATGGAGCCAGTGGGTTTGGCGACGAGTATGAAGCGAGGGCCAGCCAACGAGAGCGTGTATAAGGTAGTAGTTTTGGAATTGTTAGTTAGATTACTCATTGGTTATTACTGCATTGTCGGAACTAGAAGCACAAGCATTTCGCTACACTCGCATTAACATTTGCTAACCATGTGTATGTGACAAATACATTTGATTTGATTTGATTCAGGTCGCAATGGTGGGTAGTATATGGGGCTTTGGTGACAAAACGGATGGCACTGTGATAGACTGCATCCAATTTGTTGAGTAGGGTATTGGAGGCTATTTTGTAAATGACATCGCCAAAGTCGAGGATTGGTAGGATGGTCAGTTCTACGAGGGCATGTTTGGCAGCATGAGTGAAGGATGCTTTGTTGCGAAATAGGAAGCCAATTCTAGATTTAACTTTGGATTGGAGATGTTTGATGTGGGTCTGGAAGGAGAGTTTACAGTCTAACCAGACACCTAGGTATTTGTAGTTGTCCACGTATTCTAAGTCAGAGCCGCCCAGAGTAGTGATGTTGGACAGGCGGGAAGGTGCAGGCAGCGATCGGTTGAAGAGCATGCATTTAGTTTGACTTGTATTTAAGAACAATTGGAGGCCACGGAAGGAGAGTTGTATGGCATTGAAGCTTGCCTGGAGGGTTGTTAACACAATGTCCAAAGAAGGGCCAGAAGTATACAGAATTGTGTCGTCTGCGTAGAGGTGGATCAGAGACTCACCAGCAGCAAGAGCGACATCATTGATGTATACAGAGAAGAGAGTCGGTCCAATAATTGAACCCTGTGGCACCCCCATAGAGACTGTTAGAGGTCCAGACAACAGACCCTCCGATTTGACACACTGATCTCTATCAGAGATGTAGTTTGTTAACCAGGCGAGGCAATCATTTGAGAAACCAAGGCTGTCGAGTCTGCCGATGAGGATGTGGTGATTGACAGAGTCGAAAACCTTGGCCAGATCAATGAATACTCCTGCACACTAATGTTTCTTATCGATGGCGGTTAAGATATCGTTTAGGACCTTGAGTTTGGCTGAGGTGCACCCATGACCAGCTCTGAAACCAGATTACATAGCAGAGAGGGTATGGTGAGATTCGAAATGGTCGGTAATATGTTTGTTGACTTGGCATTCGAAGACCTTAGAAAGGCAGGGTAGGATAGATATAGGTCTGTAGCAGTTTGGGTCAAGAGTGTCCCCCCCTTTGAAGACGGGGATGACCGCAGCTGCTTTCCAATCTTTGGGAATCTCAGACGACACGAAAGAGAGGTTGAACAGGCTAGTAGTAGGGGTGGCAACAATTTCGACAGATAATTTTAGAAAGAAAGGGTCCAGATTGTCTACCATGCTGGAAACCCTAGACCCACGAATTTGAACACCACTCCAACAGATCCACAGATGACTCAATCTCAATCGCACTCCACACTGGACAAAAGGAACACCTATGTGAGAATGCTGTTCACTGAATACAGCTCAGCTTTCAACACCATAGTACCCACAAAGCTTGTCACTAAGCTAAGGACTCCGGGACTAAACACCTCTCTCTGCAACTGGATCCTGGACTTACTGACGGGCCACCCCCAGGTGGTAAGGGTAGGCAACACCACATCTGCCATGCTGATCATCAACACTGGGGCCCATCAGGGGTACGTGCTTAGTACCCTCCTGTACTCCTTGTTCACCCACGACTGAGTGGCCAAGCACGACAACACCATCATTAAGTTTGCTGACGACACAAAAGTGGTAGGCTTGATCACCGACAACTATGAGACAGCCTATAGGGACGAGGTCAGAGACCTAGCAGTGTGGTGCCAGGACAACAACCTCTCCCTTAATGTGAGCAAGACAAAGGAGATGATCATGGACTACAGGAAAAGGAGGGCCGAACAGGCCCCCATTCACATCAAGGCTGAAGTGGGTCAAGAGTTTCAAGTTCCTCGGTGTCCACATCACCAGAAAACTATCATGGTCCAAACACACCAAGACAGTTGTGAAGAGCGCACGACAACACCTTTTCCCCCTCGGGAGACTGAAAAAATTTGACATGGGTCCCCAGTTCCTCAAAAGGTTCTACAGCTGCCTGGTATGGCAACTGCTCGGCATCTGACCCTAAGACACTACAGAGTGTAGTGCATATGGCCCAGTACATCACTGGGGCCAAGCTTCTTGACATCCAGGACCTTTATACTCGTCGGTGTCAGAGGAAGGCCCAGACTCCAGTCACTCAAATCATAGACTGTTCTCTCTACTACCGCATGGTAAGCGGTACTGGAGTGTGGAGGACATACATTCTGGGTCTTGGGTTGGGTTGAGGTTGGGTGATTGTGGAGACCAGGTCACCGGAGAGCCAAAGTCTTGGACCGAAAGGCTCCTTACCAGCTTCTACCCCCAAGCCATAAGACTGCTGAACAATTAATCACATGGCCACCTGGACTGGATGTCTGTATTCTGTGTATTGAATGTATGTCCCCCACTAAGCTCTGTATGTCTGTGTTCTGTGTAGTGTATGTATGTCCCCCACTAAGCGCTGGATGTCTGTATTCTGTGTATTGAATGTATGTCCACCACTAAGCACTGTATGTCTGTGTTCTGTGTAGTGTATGTATGTCCCCCACTAAGCGCTGGATGTCTGTATTCTGTGTAGTGAATGTATGTCTCCCACTAAGCTCTGTGTGTCTGTATTCTGTGTATTGAATGTATGTCCCCCACTAAGCGCTGTATGTCTGTGTTCTGTGTAGTGTACATATATCCCCCACTAAGCGCTGGATGTCTGTGTTCTGTGTAGTGAATGTATGTCCCCCACCCACTGTTGTCCCAGATGCTGTCCCTGATTTTGTCCCTGATTTTGACCATGGGTGTGTGAGGCAGGATAGAGGTGTCTCTCATCAGACTCCGCCGCTAATGGGGCTCAGCCGAACCGTCACCGTGGCAACACTGGCAAACCGACAGGTCGCCACACGGAGCCTCCAGAAACACACAAACACACGACTCAAGCACCACACACGTGTGCACCCACGCACACACACAGAAGCACAAACAAACATGCATGCATGCACACACACATATACACATAATGCAAAATCCACTATCCACAATTCATGAGGTGTCGGGGCGGAGGACAAGAAAACAACACATTTATTTACTGGGTTTATTTGACCTGTTTTCCCTGATTTATTATTTATGATTCTATCGATCTGTGTGACACTGTGGCGGACAGGGCCGGGCGCCTCTACTGTCTGACTGTCTCCCTGCCTACCTGTATCCCTCCTTCCCTGACTGTCTTCCTGCCTACCTGTATCCCTCCCTCCCTCCCTCCCTGACTGTCTCCCTGCCTACCTGTATCCCTCCCTCCCTCCCTGACTGTCTCCCTGCCTACCTGTATCCCTCCCTCCCTCCCTCCCTGACTGTCTCCCTGCCTGCCTGTCTCCGTGCCTACGTGTATCCCTCCCTCCCTCCCTCCCTCCCTCCCTCCCTCCCTCCCTCCCTCCCTCCCTCCCTCCCTCCCTCCCTGACTGTTACACTGCCTACCTGTATCCCTCCCTCCATCCCTGACTGTCTCCCTGCCTACTTGTATCCCTCCCTCCCTCCCTCCCTGACTGTCTCCCTGCCTACCTGTATCCCTCCCTCCCTCCCTGACTGTCTCCCTGCCTACCTGTATCCCTCCCTCCCTGACTGTCTCCCTGCCTACCTGTATCCCTCCCTCCCTGACTGTCTCCCTGCCTACCTGTATCCCTCCCTCCCTCCCTGACTGTCTCCCTGCCTACCTGTATCCCTCCCTCCCTGACTGTCTCCCTGCCTACTTGTATCCCTCCCTCCCTCCCTCCCTGACTGTCTCCCTGCCTACCTGTATCCCTCCCTCCCTCCCTGACTGTCTCCCTGCCTACCTGTATCCTCCCTCCCTCCCTCCCTGACTGTCTCCCTGCCTACCTGTATCCCTCCCTCCCTCCCTCCCTCCCTGACTGTCTCCCTGCCTGCCTGTCTCCGTGCCTACGTGTATCCCTCCCTCCCTCCCTCCCTCCCTCCCTCCCTCCCTGACTGTTACACTGCCTACCTGTATCCCTCCCTCCATCCCTGACTGTCTCCCTGCCTACTTGTATCCCTCCCTCCCTCCCTCCCTCCCTCCCTGACTGTCTCCCTGCCTACCTGTATCCCTCCCTCCCTCCCTGACTGTCTCCCTGCCTACCTGTATCCCTCCCTCCCTGACTGTCTCCCTGCCTACCTGTATCCCTCCCTCCCTGACTGTCTCCCTGCCTACCTGTATCCCTCCCTCCCTCCCTGACTGTCTCCCTGCCTACCTGTATCCCTCCCTCCCTGACTGTCTCCCTGCCTACTTGTATCCCTCCCTCCCTCCCTCCCTGACTGTCTCCCTGCCTACCTGTATCCCTCCCTCCCTCCCTGCCTGCCTCCCTGCCTACCTGTATCCCTCCCTCCCTGACTGTCTCCCTGCCTACCTGTATCCCTCCCTCCCTGACTGTCTCCCAGCCTACCTGTATCCCTCCCTCCCTCCCTGACTGTCTCCCTGCCTACCTGTATCCCTCCCTCCCTGCTTGTCTGTCCCCCTGCCTGCCTGTTTCCCTGCCTGCCTATCAGCATGCCTGTAGGACTGGCTGTTCCTTTGTTCCTCCACAACAACCAGGCGGCCGCTGGCACATCACGCCATACAGCCTTTCTTTTTAAACCAGAGGGGAGAAAGCCTTTCCTTATTCAACATCTTTATCCCCGATCTGAGTGGGCTGATTCATGCTTAGACATTATATCCCAGCACAAAGCACAGGGGTGATGATTGACTTGAATATTTGGCTTAGCTTAACTGTGTGTTTTTAGCAGTGCCTATTACTGCAGGATCAGCAGCCCAGTCCCTGGAGGCTGCTCCCCAGTGCCCACCCCCTGGAGCCAGGGGGAGAGCCTGCCTGCTGCCCATATCTCCATCCCTCTCCCTCTCTCTCTCCTAAATCCTATCCCAGCTAACAAGCCAAAGAACCCTGGCTGTCTCTCCCTCCCATCCCTCCCATCCCAGCCTCCCCCACTGCTCCTCAGCTGCTGACAGACTTAACTAACTTTACACCAGGACAAATGAGAAGCCATCAACACGGCAATGAAAGTCCCTCACGTCTTCCCACACATCTAAAAGCACTTTGTCTGTGCCAAGTGAATGACCAGCATCTGATAATAGCAGATTTATTATAGCAGCGTCCCAGTGAAAGCCCTGCGGGTACGCTGCTTCTGCTCTGGGTTTATTTCAGGTTGTGGCTAATAACAGAACATAAAAGCCTTTACTCTTACATGGCTGCCATACAGCTCCTACAGGCCACCCCTATTGAAGACCTTGTGTATGCTTGATAGAAACCCTACTATGGTCTAAAGAAACCCTACTATGGCCTAAAGAAACCCTACTATGGCCTAAAGAAACCCTACTATGGCCTAAATAAACCCTACTATGGCCCAAAGAAACCCTACTATGGCCTACAGAAACCCTACTATGGCCTACAGAAATGGACATACGCAGCATAAGAAAAGAGCTCAAAGGTTATCAATATATGGCACACAAAAAAAGAAAATAACAAACAGCAAACAAATGTTAGACCGCCTTTGCTTGACTTATCAAGATGCCCAACAGTGACATATATCCTTGCTTATATTTTGTAATACACAGAGTAGCCCGAGGAAAATATAAAAAGTATTTCAATAAAAGATGAGATACGGGAACCAATGTTGTTTGTGATATGTGTAGCTAAAGGTAGGCTGTGTTTGATCTGCTCTTGGCTTGGTGGTCTGTCACAGCGATTGCATCTCGCCGTGTCAAATGTGGCGGTTGGGATTTGATGTGTACCAAGGCGAAAGGGAAGGCAGCTAGTGTATCCGCTTGGGGTTGTTTTGCACACGGACGGCACCTGTTAGGCATCCAGGGACACAGAACATCAGGCTGCTGTCAAACATCAGCAGGAGTTGAGCCCAGGCAAAATGACAATATATTTTTTATTTTTCTAGGCAGGCGGTGTAAGACAAATCCTTTCTAATAGGAACCTGTGGGGCTGCAGGGAGGGGAGTGTGGTCGATACAGAGGA